>NC_138531.1:34349139-34359139 GCF_964234715.1 Podarcis melisellensis
TTCATAAATGCCAGGTTGTCAGTCTCATCAGGTCTAAGCAACTGAAATAGAAGGTGCTTTTTAATGCTACCCCAGAGTCAATTAAAATACAGTAATGCTGACATCTGCAGAATATGGAATGATCAAAGTAAAGAATGCCCATACAGCTTCTGACATAAAAACAGTGTGTTTGGCGGCAGAGTGACACGGTGTAACAGGTCAGGTAATTATGAGAAAATCTATGATGTATCTGTTGCAATTGCTTAGCTTCTTCCCATTATCAGAGCCATCAAACAGAACAGCGCTCTCACTTCTCCTGATGGATCGTAAAGAGAGTGACACCCTCGGTCTCCTGATACAGAAGGTATCTCAGGAGCGGCTGAATTAATTTGACAGTAAATAGGTGATAGCAACTGCTGTCTTTCTCCCTCTTATTATTATTTTTTAATTACACCGGGACACATTTTGGCAGTTTGAAGAATAGCTCCAAAAGCCAGCCTTCCATGACTTGCAATCTACCCTTCTCCCCTGCTCAAACATACACACACACACACACACACACACGTACCTCCTTCAGCTTGACTGCTGCTTTATAACTACACAATCACAACAATTTCATCGCCCTGCTACTGTATCAGTTCTCATACCAAGCCATGTTCTAAACCACAGCTTTTCATTATGATGATTAAGGGATCCTCTGCATGGGTAATCTTGATGTGTTTATTAAATTATCCCCAAAAAAGTGTGGGTTTGTATGCTTAGAGTATACTTATGTTAATACTCTGGATATATTTGCTCATTTTCTGCCGCTGTATTGTTATAATTGGCTTAATGGATTTTCAGATATGTGTTAACCCTTCCTAAGCACTCTTCTCAAGCAGACTAATTACAGCTTCTTACATTAAATTCTTATAGGTTTCCATTTATCCCCTCTAAATTGTCATGATAATTGCAGTAATAAATTAGGCACACAGAAGCCATCAATTAAAATAATTTGAATCTGGCATCACAGCACAACACAAACGATGGCTCTTAACTGTGTGTTCAAATATGAACTTCACAGTATAAACACCATATGGATGTATCTCTTTTGTACCACACAACACACATCTCAGAGCACCACAATTCAAATAAGCAATGCAGAAGGCAAACAATTTCCTAATAAAAAATAATCACGTTTATCATTCACAGAGCTTCATTTCAGAACTATTTTACGCAGATAATATTGTTAGTTAATGTGAATTCAGATGAAAAACTACAATGGTGAAGCCACACTTTGACAATGTTTTGTTGCTGTTGTGACAACTATGCATGTGACTTATTTGATATATCACAAGCAAGTGATCACAGTCCACTGTCTCCAAGAAATCCTTTGAAATAGGGAGAGAGCCAGGTGATGAGCTGGGATTGCATCCTTTTCTGTGGTGTATCAGAATATTCAAATAAAGCCTTACCTCCTATTCAGTGAAACCGTGTTGGGGAAAAACTGGGCAGATCTGGCCCAATATATTCCTGAGGCAAAAGACAAGATGGTCCTCCTCACTCCCATGAAGTGACTTCCACATACCGTGAAACTGTCCCATTTTAAGTGGGACATCCCGGATTGACAGAAGCTGCATTGAATATCACCTCATAGTTATGTTCTCTGAATGTCTTCCCCAAACACAGACATGATTCATGGACGCAGAACATGGCTCACATGAAAGAACCTCTGTGTAGATGCCACTGCCAGTTCTTGATTATGATTACTGTGATCATGGCAGCACATTTCTCAACATATTACAGAAATTGCCCCTCAAAATCTGAAGGCTGTAATCCCTTGTGAGCTTGATTCACTTTAGACCTTCTTTGAACAAACATGACCTCCTGGAAGCAACTTCAGAAGGAGACAATAAGTAAATTTAAGAACTGACGAATTGATCTATGGTGAAGCATTAGAAGTGTTTCATGTTTTTAATTGCTTGTCAGTGTTTTAAATATGTCATGGTCCACATCTGCACTATGATACCATTTTAACAGCCACAGCATAGTTTGTGCTGAAATTTGTCAAGAGATCCCTATTCCCCTCACAGAGCTACAATTCTTAGAGTGTTACCAGTCCCCCCCATTTCCCCATGGAACACAGGGAATTACCATATTTTTTCGCTCTATAAGACGCACCTAGTTTTTGGAGGAGCAAAACAAGAAAAAAAATATTCTGAATCTCAGAAGCCAGAACAGCAAGAGGGAACGCTACACAGTGAAAGCAGCAATCCCTCTTGCTGTGCTGGCTTCTGGGATAGCTGCACAGTCTGCATTCGCTCCATAAGACGCACACACATTTCCCTGTCCTTTTTAGGAAGGAAAAAGTGAGTCTTATAGAGCTTCCTCCTTTGAGAAGGAAACAGCACCCTTAAGACACTACAGCTCCCATGATTCATTGGGGGAGGCAATGACTGTTAAAAGGTATCACAGTGCTTTAAATATATGGGGCATAGATTTCTAGACTGCAAACCACAGATTTTGACAGAACAATCATGAGGCCTAGGCAAGATAGGGCTCTTTACAGAACTATGTCGCAGATCCTCTTCACATGTGTTTCAAGCTTCTTAGCGCCTAAAGAACAGTTATTATAAAATTAACCAGTATAGTTCAAAGAGTCAACTATCTCACCTCCTAATTCTTCTGCCACACGCTGCTTATGAATAATGTAATGGCTTCTTGCATTTTGCCTGCCACTTCCTCACATCTTCCGGACCTGATGGAGAATTCTGGAAAGCTGGAAAGCTTTTCTCATCCTCCATCAACAGACAGTGGCTCAATAAAATATCTTACCTGACAACACCCTGTTGCTTTTTATGTGGTGTCATCACCAGATTGTTTATAGCCGCTGGACACCGGGGAGGGGAGAGAAATCATCAGTGAAATGAAAGGCAACGATGCATAATTAGCTTCAAATTAATTCATGACCCAGTTTAAGAGGACACGGAAGGGGTTACTAATTAATTAAGGTGGGAAACCCTGTAGGCTTGTGAGATTTGGAGAGTTGTAGCTCATCAGCCAGGTTAAAAGGCTTTCTGAGGGTATACCCAGCACACATGGAACGCAAAGCATGACTAATAATAAAATAAAAGGGAGAAAATGAAAATAGATTTCAGGGGAAATAAAAGTGGAACAAAAAAAAAATACAATCAGGAAGAATAGTTAAGAAATTCTTTGTCAGAAATTGTCAAAGATTAAATAAAAGTCCACAGATCACTGCTGGATGTGAATGGCATTTCAAATGTGGACTGACTTGTCGTAGCGCAGTGATCTTAGGTAATAATATGCCAGACTTCTATGAGTCTTCTCCCCCTCTCCCCTTCTCTCTCTCTCTCTCTCTCTCTCTCTCTCTCTCTCTCTCTCTCTCTCTCTCTCTCTCTCTCTCTCTCTCTCTGTTTCCATTCTCCTCTTGAACCATTTTTCATAGTGCCTTGAAAGCTTAGAGAAAAGGAAAGGGACTGTAGCTTTCTGTGTTGGGAACCAGCAGCTTTCATATGGGAGAGAGGTTGAAAATTCCTCCCTCTTCCACCAGTCCAGTACAGAAATGCAGTAGTACCATTTGCTCCAGATGAAGGAAGACACTGACACCTTCAAGACACCAAAACTTACCTCAGACCTATTTGCATGTATAAGCAGCTCACTGGGTGCAGTAAAGCCATCAACAGCTGGATGACAAACTGACCAGGGTGCACAAGTCATGTGATCACCGCTACCCGTCTGTGATGAGATGTACTGTGCTTCTGTTCAAATTAAAGTAATTGTTTCTATTTCCTGACCTTATTTATTTCAAATAAAGAATGTACCGTACTTTTCCATGTATAAGACTAGCTTTTTAAACTCTAAAATGGATACATGGATAGTGCAGAGGAGGGATGGGCGATTGGTTGCAGCCGTGAGCAGGAGGTTGTCAGTGGCGATTGGGTGGGTGATTGGTGGCTGTGACAAGGGCTGCTTCGGATTGGCTGCTGCTGCGGCAATTGGGTTGGTGATTGGTGGCTGCAGCAAGGGCTGCTGTGGATTGGCTTCCGCTGTGGCAATTGTTTGTGTGTTTGGCGGCTGCTGGTGGCGATTGAGCAAAAGCTTAGTGGCTTTTGTGATGCATGCAATTGGCAGAGATTATCGGTCTGGGCAACCCTCCCTCCAAAAAGCTCAGCAACTCTGGGCCATCTCCCCCCATTTTCTCAAATTCAAGTCTCCAAAAATAGTGGCGGTCTTATACGTGGGGGTGTTTTATACATGGAAAAAAAATGATATATGTGCATCTATACACATAAATTAGCATGCTCTTTTGTCTCCTTTTTTTTTTTTGGTGATGTGCAAATTGCCATCCTACTCCCTATGTGTGCTAGAATGTGAGCAAAGACAGGCACTGATGATGACATCAGAGATGTTTATTCCTGGACTTCAGCCAAAATGAAGGAGACGCTCCCTTCCTAGTTACTTCCTAGGATACAGCAAGTACTAGATTAAACCCCTCTAAATTTTGAGACGGTGAGTGTGTTCATCTTGCACAACTGATTTCACTGTTCATCTAATATAAAATTGGACATGTGCAGCTAGGGAAGGAGAAGATGTCTGGTTCAGTTCACATTTCAATGCAAGCCTCTCTAACTTCCACTTCCTGGAAAACACACACACACACACACACACACACACACACACACACACACAGAAAGAACACCTATTCTTTGAAAGTCACCATTCTCCCAAATCTCCAAATGTTGTGATTCAGTTCTCCGACCAAAAAATGTATACCAAAAAGCTTATAAAAATACAAATATTAGTGAAAGTAGCATGCAAAGTTTTCTATATTAGGCAAAATTGCTTGCAAACACAGCGCATATTAAGCAAAATTGAACAGAGGTCTCATGAGGATTTTTAAAAAAATGCAAACTGATGTGGAAATATGATGAAGTGGATTTCAAGCTGACAGAAAAATAAGATACTGAGTGAAACTGAAATTGACAGTTTCATCCATTGCTATAGACACTGAAGCAACAGTTTGCTGTATCAAATATATGAATCCCACCGCTGGCCCCTCTAGCCCATCATTATTTCTACCATATACCTATGGTCTTCTCTCCATTGTACCACCACATCAAGGACAATGTTGTCAACCTCCTGCAAGCGATGCTTGCATTTGAGATGGAGCACATGACTCAGAGTTGGCTTATTTAGCCAAAGTTACAACAACTGAATTGTCCGCTTCTAGCAATTATGGCTAATGGCTTTCAGCTGACTTCAATGATTTGTGTTCGCCAGATTTGTGTTCGCCAATGATTTGTGTTCGCCAGAATTGGCTACGTATTTGTACTTCTCCAAATTTGGGGGAGGGAAAACCTAATTGCCATTTGAACGGACTCATGTTGAGAGTCACAATTAGAATAACCATTTCCCCTTCCTCCCCAGTTGCCCATCTTGGAATATCAAGAATTGCACAACAACAACAACAACTACAACTACAACTACCTACAACTACCAACAACAACTACAACTACAACTACAACAAAATATAATGTGCCAGATGAAATTAAATCAATGCAATACTCCAAACCAATAGAAAATTATGGGGGAAATGGAAATGATTATCATGGGAGAAAGGCCTCTGCTAATGGAATCTGGATCTTTTACACATGTAAAAGCTGTCAACTTGGCTGCGTTCTCCTAATGTTCCCTAGGCAGGCAGCAATCTTCATTTCTTTCCTTTTTTTTTTTTTGCTGCTCTTTCCTTTATGATACCGCAGCATTTTGGAGTGAGAATTTTGAAATTAAATCTCCTTATTGTGCAGGCAGGATGTCCAGTTTTATTCTATCAAATGCCACAGAAACAAAGGGAACAATCCATTTTTCCTGATAGAAGCCAACAGATCGTAAGAGGTTTGAGATGAGTGTGAGGATACAATTTGCCTAGAGAGTGCCTGAGGATCAAGACAACCTGACTTTCCACGGAATGAGTCTGTCAGCTGGCATCTTGCAGTAATTGCTTCCCATGGCAGGACCTCACCAGCCGAGGGAGGGCTGCTCTCGTCAACTCAAGAATCCTTTTTTTTATATTTTAAAAAAAACAGTGCTGAATGATAATTGTTTGCTAAGGCTGAGGGAACTTGTTGCCAAGTCAGAAAAGAAAAGGGTTCTGGGGCTGTGATTGGCACTCGTTAACCCGGGATTTGGATTTGATCGTTTCCTTATTCAAAGCAAGGGTAGTTGGGAGGAAGGGGAGAAAGAGGATGCTCTCTTGTTTGGTGAAAACAAATGAGTTCAATCACCAAATGGAATATCAGGATATCATGCCTGAAAGCAAAGAACTGTTATTCACGCAAAGGGGACTGCATAATATGGGCAGTTGGGTAAATTAAATGTTTTTCTTCAAGTATCACGATTGCTTTGGAATTCTTTCCCTCCATCTACACTACAAATTCGCTCGTTTTGTTCATTAGGAGACCTGGATCAGTCACTCTTCAAGTTGTGTCACTTGGCTATGCCAACAAAGAAAGGAATGATAATAATAAAAATAGGGCAGATTATGCAAAATAGGTCTAATTGGATTTGGTTGGACATAAGAAAACCAATGCTTACCTTTGGTATATGTTGACTTCCATGCTGTATGACGCAGGGGAACCTTTTTGAATGTGGTTTTCTATTTCTTCATTTCAATATTTGTTGTGATCTATGTACATTGCTGAGTGGTGGCAAAGCCAGAGGCAACTGCAGTTGTTGACAACCATCATTCTATTATTTTTATTCAAACCAAGGAGGGTTTCTTTTAAAAGGCAACGTAAATAAAATCAAAATTAATGCCAGCCAATTGTAATAAATAAATAAATAAATAGCCACTTCTAACGTTATTAGAACTTGCTATGTTTCCGAACATGCAGCTGATTCAGAACAAATCAGAATACTGTATTAGTTTGCTGCCTCTGCAATACGGGCTGAATTAAATAACCTTCTTGGGTTGTCTGCTATGTGGTGCTAAGTAAAGTGTTCTGTCACCACAAGGATTTCTGCTTGCACAGTGGAACTTCTTCCCTCTCCCCACAACCCTCTTAAATCTGTTCTTGGGATTTCCCCCAACCCACCAGAACAAATTTGGGGAGTACATGGGGTGTACATAGGAGGAGAAGAGAAAGACTCTCCTCCTGGAAGAGAGGGGAGTGGTTGTGGGTGGGAACCCAAGCTCCACCTCTAGCAGGGGGCGTTAGCCCCCTGCCTTCCACTCACCTGGCTGGCGCCCACGCCCATCGGCAGGCACCCAACCAGGTGTCTCCGAGGGGGCGTGTACAGCAGCCTATATGCTGCGGCACCAGCCCCTCCTTGGCCTCACTCTTCGTCGTCCCGTCGCGAGTCACCCACCCTCCACTCCCTTTTAGCTCAGGGTCTTAGTTTTCCTTGGCCTTGCTATGGACCTTAGGTTGGTCGCCCTGGTTGTCCGGGGGGCCTGGTAGGAATTTTTCCATTTGGCATTAGGCTTTGGTTTTTTCGCCTACCTCGTAGCAATCGTCACAACTTTCGTGGTATTGGTGGGTAGGTTAGGCATTGGAATAATGTGTTGTGGTGTCGAAGAGCTAGGTGTGGCCATCGCCTATGCCTTCAATTTTTTTTGGGTATTCCATTAAAGGAATCTGGCGGTCGTGTATTCAGTCCGATGCCTGCTTGGCGGGAGGCCATGGCACGACCCTAGGTGACATCAGGGGAGAGCCTATAGTTAGATTAGCATCAACAGGCTCCACCTACTGGTGAATAAACCCCCCCTTGTTTCTGACTCACCCCTCTCTGAGGGGTGGAGTCAGTCAGCTGATGTAATCCAATGCCTAAGCCAATACCTTTCACTTGCTGTAATCAATAAAGTTGTGGCCTTTTCTTGCCCATTAACCTTATATCACGTGTCCTTGTGTATTCATTCCACTTTGGGGGAATCGGGTCCTCGAACCACAAATTTCCATTATGTAAGTGGAAATCCTTACGCTGATTAAACATTTTAGTCAGCTACCGCTCTATGTCTCTCCAGATTCTACGGCTCTGAGTGGTCAAGATCAAAACTTCATGGTCAGGTGGACCCTTTTGTCCCACATTATCTGGGTGGCTGAAGTAATGGCTGCAAAGCTGCTGCAGCTTAGCCTTCACTGAACAGTTTGTGGAGTTCCTCTTTCTCCCTCTGCGGTGCAGAGAGATTTTCTGCATACACTACACTGTGTGAGTGATGGGCAACAGCATGTGAGGATCTTCTCCCTCATCAAATTATACCCCAGGAAGTATGCAAGACTTATGTTCTCTCGCCTAGGCTTTGATCAAAACTCTTGATTTGTTTGCATAAACAACATGTGCAAAACTTCCAGTCTGCATTTCATGTAGGTTTAAAAGCATCCTAATTGCAACTGTATGTCCTGTGTGTAGTCACTTAAAGAAGGGAGAAAAAAAGCATTTCACATCAGCAGTGATGCCAATTTAAACTACAAACCATAGAACGTTTGCTCCAATATTTCCTTCTTCTTCCCCTATCATGTTTGCAATATTGGGATAATATTCAACCACATTCAGCTTATCAAAAGTTTGTTACTATGTGGTTTGATTTCAGCTTTATCACTCTTTGGATCACATACTGATGAGCAGTGGCGTAGCGTGGGGGGTGCCAGGGGTGCCGGCCGCACCGGGCGCAACTTCTGGGGGGGGCGCGAGTCCAGAGGGAAGGGACAAGTTCCTTCCTCCGCCGGGCTCCCCGCCGCCACCGCCAGCCTTGCGCCCTAGTGCGCGCGCGCCCCCCGCCGCTGCGGCTGCGCTCCACTCACTGCTCGCAGGAGGAGCAGCCGCTGCAGCAGCGCCGCCGCCACCACCAATGCCTGGCCGGCACGGGCAGCCTCCGCACCCCGCCGCCGCCATCCCCTCGGCCCAGCCACAGGCGGCGGCTGCTTCTGCCAACTGGGGGGGAGGAGAGCTCCGAGGGGCCTCGCCACGCCTTGCGCTCCCCAACACCCTCCGAGAGGAAGCCGGTGGGCGGGCGATGGTCTCCCGGCGGAAGGGGGCGCCGCTGGCTCCGGCTCTCAGCGCAACTCTCAGCTGCGGGGGGGGGGTCGGGCGAGGACGGAGCGCGGCTGGAAGCCCCCGGTCCAGGCCGGGGGGAGGAGAGGCGCTCGCCAAGCCCCGATCTGCAGCGCCTCGGAGCGCGGACTCCACCTACAGCCCAAGGAGAGGAGGGGGCGGGGAGGCGCCCGAGGGGAGGGGGCTTTGGCTGCCTCGGCCCGCGGGGGCGCCGCAAATAATAAATTTAATAAATTCCTGCTGAGCCTTAAGGGGGGGTCCTTGGCTCCTTCGCTCGCCCCCAGCCCCAGTGGCGTAGCGTGGGGGTGCAGGGGGGCCGGCCGCAACATCGGGGGGCGCGCTCGCACTCGAGTGCTAAAATCCAGGGGTTAGGGGGCGCAAATTACTTGCCTTGCCCCGGGTGCTGACAACCCACGCTACGCCACTGCTGATGAGTCATTTCATGCTCTTTAATTGGCTGAACTACCATTATTTGTTTAAGTTTATTGCCCATTAGATCCTGATGGTTTGTGACAGAGAACAATATTCAAGCAGGAAAACACACACAAATCAATTAGAATTAAATAAAATTCAAGTTCGAATTATATATTCCAGCCCAAACAGCAGGAATATACTCAGAAGGATTCAATTTTCATAAAGCCAGTTGCATTCTGCAGCAGCTGCAACTTTCGGACAATCTTCCATTTTACTTCACCCTTGTCTGGATTCAACTTCAGCTGGCTCGTGTGACTTCCATCCCCCTACATGCATTGAGACCATACCAGCTTCAGAAAGTTAGAACAGCCCCAGCCAACCAAGAGACTCAAATTCCTTGACTGGTTTTTATGGCTCAAAACAGGCATGAGTTTTAGTTGTAAATACTGTCCCAAACAATATTATTTATGCACAGCCTTGATTTTAAATTGCCTACATCACTTGAACCAAAGTGCCTCCTACCCTCACACAATCACCCTCAGGGTTTCACACA
>NC_138531.1:34964139-35183542 GCF_964234715.1 Podarcis melisellensis
ATGTTGTGGTTGCGCATCAAGATGCAGTTCCAGTATTTCACAAAGCCATAGCTGGAGTACCAGGAAGCAAAAAACAGGAACCCAAGCAAAGCAAAAAAGGTGACCACCTTCCAAGTAACAGAGACCAGTCCTGTTGTCTTTCCTACAAGAGCTGTGAGAATTGCAAGGGCAATAAGTTGGGTGTAGAACCACAGCTTAGCCTGCAATGCTGCATCCAACTCTGGAGGCTTGTGGTCCTGGCAGTTGTTGAGAAGAGTGAAAGGCATGCCATAAAAGTAATCAAAGCCGTGACTCAAAGGATGGTGGCAGTGATCATGGACAGAGTCACAGTTTACCCCTTGATGCCACTTCCCTGGAAATTAAAGCAGAAAACAGTCTGTTACTATTGCTTGAAGTGGATTCTGCTGCCCACCCCTTCAGAGTTTCATAACTAAAGTTATCTTCCAGGAAGGTCTTCCTTTCAAACACAGTCGCAAATGAATGGCACTGTACAACCGTGCAGTTTCATGGGACTATAGCAGCACTAAAGCACCCTTGTAGCATTTTAACATGTCATGGCTTCCCCTAAAGAATCCTGGGAACTGGAAGGGGTTAAGTGTGCTCACCTAACATACCTACAATTCCCAGTACCCTCAAGAAACTAGTTTCTAAGCTTCTCCATAACTTGTAAATCTGGTATCAGTGTGCTTTAAAAGTATGGCATGTTTGTCCACTCAAATCCTTACTTCCCTTCCTATAATGATCCTTTAAGCGGAGATTTCAGAATGATCCTTTAAGTGGCATTACCTGACCATCTGTGCCAGACAGTGTTAATCTTCATGTTTAATACATGAACCATTTCTCAAAAGGACCGCTATGACTGTGAATCTTTAGAACATTTAGATTTACAGGGAAACTGCAACACAGCAGATTTAGTGGAGTCTCTTGACCTACTAACCTCCACTGTGAAATCAATCGACAATTTGTTGCACTTGGCTTCCTTTCCAGTTGATGGTCTAATCATTTGACTCTTAACTCTCACGCACGAGCCCAGCATGTAGTCGGAGAAAGACTCCCACAGAAAGCAGCAATGAGCATGCATCACTTCAGGAGCACTCCTAATCCACACAGAAAAAGTCCTAAACGTCTAACCCGGTCCCGAATCTCAAGATGACCTTAAGATACAGTCATTACTGTCCCTGCACACTGTTTACACAATTGCAGCCAGGTGTTTAGGTACTGATGCATACATGCAACTATAAATAGAAATCTAGTTACAGTATTATTTATTTTCTCTCTTTTTACAATCATTTGGTATTTCTGATTTTTCTTTTCACTTTACTTCTGCCATCTTAAATCATGAATGTAACCAAGTGGGTATACAAGTCAGAAAACAAAGACATACTTGCCGACACACTTGGTAACATATTTGCCTCGCTCAAATGCTTGCTACAGTACAGGCAGGTTATTGTGTAACACCGTTAGTATAAGTCACGTAAAAGTAGGTCATGTTAATGTAGCACATTCTGACCCAGTCATACCAAATATCCCAGGTTTATTCTCAACACCCCCCCCCCCCCGAGAGAGAGAGAGAGAGAGACAGGCAGGCAGACAGGTTAAAGAGGGCAAATTCCAGGTAAGCATGGGGACCCTAAGCTTTAACAAACAAACAGAGGATCTTATGGGAACAGGGAATTAAGTCAATGTCAAAGCTGCCTTCATTCCACAGACCTTATGATGAGAAAAGGTCAGGCAACAAACATTTTCTTATCTGCTGGAACCAGTAATTTTTCATCATCTTCACATCCAAGATTTAATAAGCATTTGTTTTTATATAAAGACCTGAAGATCTACAGACACCTATGATCATGAGGAGGTCATAGGATTTCTACGTACCTACAAGTCCCGTGGCATAACCCTGCTGCTGCAAGACCTTGGCAAAAGTGGTTTCATTGGCAGGGAGTCCTCCTGAGCCAGCGTTCCACTGCAGAGCCCGATATGAACCACCTGAAGCCATGCCTGTATTACCAAGGGTAAAGACCACAAGTAAACCAATCACCAATACATTTATCAAGTTCAGTTTACATGGATCTGCATTTCTCTTTACACTCAAACATTATCAAGACATCAATATAACCCAGCTGTACAAATTCATCCGGTTGGGTCCAAAGGTTGCTGGTGTCACAAAAATACCATATCCTTCCTTTAAATAATACTATCACAGGAATGAGCTCCTGTCCTGGAACACAACATAATAATGCTAAAACCATTTCATTGATGGGGAAAGTATAATAGAAGCTGTAAAAACAAATACAAAGCTTAGTCATTTAAATATGGTTCCTTGCGTCATCAGCCTGGTGAAACTTCAACAGATGCCGGTATCAAACAACCTAATGCCATGTACAGCGACAATTCTCAACAGATAATTAAATCAAAAATTTAAGTAATTGTCATTATTTAAACTCGGGAAATACCGGTACATCGTTGAATTACACTTCATTGATGGATAGTAGATTCAAGACAAAGACAGATAGTTAACTTGCAGAACTCACAGCCACAATAGGCTATGGCCACTAGCTTGGATGGCTGTAAATGAGGTTTAGATACATTTATCAGCACCTGAGTATCATGCTAAAAAAATGCAGTCAGGAATGAAGTACTGGCTTTTCATGTGGAACAAAACTGTACTACTTTCAGCATGTTTATTTTGTTCAACTTTGCACATTGTCTCAGCTGCACATCAAAGCAAACATTACAAATATACTCGACCTGATCTGATGGGGTATCTGCCAGTCAGAAAAGCTGCTCTGCTTGGGGTACAGAGCGAAGCTGCAGCAATGTGCTGAGTAAGCTTTACTCCTTCCTTTGCCAGCCGGTCAATATTAGGGGTGCTGAGATAGAAAGGTGATATATTAATAGAATGAAATAGCAGGAGACAAAAGAAGGAGGCAATATATGGCAATTTATCTTGACAGTCCAAGCAACCTGCATTACATAGGTGACACTTCTTTGTAGTGACAAGCCACAGTGAAGTAAAATCAACTGGAAGATGGCCCAAAGCTCTTCAAGAAACCTTTTAGCCAGAGTCATATTCACAGCAATACAACAGTAACCCGAGAATCCCTTACTTGATAGTGTCATTGCCATAGCAGCCTAGATCTCCAATCCCAAGGTCATCAGCCAACATCAGAACAATATTAGGTTTCATGTTCGGAGCTGCATTTGTCCCACGGGCATCAAGTGATATAAGTAAAGCCAACAGAGTAGCTAGATAGATTCTGAAATCAAAAATCACCAAACAATGGTTTACTTGTATGAAGCTGACAGGAGAGAATTAAGACCTAGACCATATGACAGTACAGTGGTACCTCGGTTCTAAAACATCTCTGTTGACGAACGTTTTGGAACACAAATGCCAAAGACCCAGAAGTAAATGCTTCCATTTCTAAACACGTCTCAAAAGTCGAACGGCTTCTGCTGCATGTTTTTCAATTTTCTCAACTGAATGTGCAACAGCCCTTCACGCCTCAGTTTTTGAACCTTTTGGAACCTGAACAGTCTTTCAGAACAGATTATGTTCGAGAACTGAGGTACCACTGTATTTTTAGTATGCCAATGATAAAACTGTTAAAACGGACTACAACCGTTGAGTAAAATGGAGCGACACTTTCAGGACTGCTTTAGATGTAAATTATTATGATGCAATTTTAATTATAATAATTTATTAAATTTCTGTTCCACACTTCTTTCCTAAGGAGCCCAGAGTAGTAAAGCAATATGATTGAAATGAAAATTTTAAAAAGTTAAAACATCTAAAAACAACAAGTGCAACCCTGTAAGCCAAAGTATTGGATGGATCCCCAATTTACCCCCACCTCAAGTTGAGAACTATGCATCTCTGCTATAACAGGTCCCCATGTGTTGGGAGAAATGTCTGTAGAGGGAAGATTGTCCTATGCATGGAGGCCTCAGGGTACCAAGAGGTACAAAAGACTCTTTCAGAGATACAGCGGTACCTTGGGTTACATACGCTTCAGGTTACATACGCTTCAGGTTACATATGCTTCAGGTTACAGACTCCACTAACCCAGAAATATTACCTCGGGTTAAGAACTTTGCTTCAGAATGAGAACAGAAATCGCACAGCAGTGGTGTGGCGGCAGCAGGAGGCCCCATTATCTAAAGTGGGGCTTCAGGTTAAGAACAGTTTCAGGTTAAGAACGGACCTCCGGAACGAATTAAGTACTTAACCAGAGGTATCACTGTAGTCCCCATAAGGTGTGGAAAGCACAGAGGCATAGCTGTGACCATAGGGGTGGGGCTAGAGGCATTGTCCTGATTTAAAGAGGATATCACGTTGCCCATGCTAGGAAGGGCAAGAACAACCCCCCCAACCAATATTATTGTTGAGAGCAAGCAAAAATATTTACGGCTTCTTCAAATGGACGCAATCCCCCCCCCTTCCCTGCCCGCCTACTCTTGTGCCTTTAATAGCAGCTCCACAGCCTAGAATTATGCAAGTGAAGTTTTATTCAGTGTGCAGGAAAATGGTTTTGTAATTGGGGAAAGCTCGTCTGCTTAATTGCTGCTGGTAATGGCAAAGGTAGGAGGAAGACAGCTCTACCTGCCACGCCTTTGCAGGGTCTTGATTCCCCTCCAATTTATTTTATTTTTTTAATGGAAAGTTCGGTCATTTACATAACTGAAAACCGAGCCCCTGCTTTACAAACTCCATAGTTCCTTTGAAAACAAAGATCCCCCCAAGCAAGATCGCAGGAGTTTGACTTTTCCGAAGGACGGGAGTCTAAAAGGAGGAAGCAAGCGGCAGGCTTTCGCCTCCGACCCCGCTAGTCAAGCACAGGCTCAAAACCAGAGCTGCGCTTCCAGACACGCACAGAGGGAACGCAGCTCCGTGGAAAGCAGCCGTCATGGTCCAAGGAAATCGGGAAAGGCACACCTTGGAAACGAAGGAGAGACCCTCTCCAGGCGCTCGCCCTCTGCTTGGCTGAGCCCACCGTGTAGCCAGGCAATCCCCATCGCGAAAGCCAGGACCCACCCGGAAGAAAGGAGCCTGGCCAAGGGGGCAAGGCTTAGGCAGAGCCAGTAAAAGGCTGCAGAGAAAGCAAAAGCCTTCCTTGAAAACAGCGAGCTTCGGTAAGGGGATGAGGGGAAATTCCAAACTTTCTCAGAAAGCGTAGAGCAGGCTTTCTTTAATAGAATCATAGAGTTATATGGGATTGTGTGGGGTGTTAGGTAGTACTTCTGGTGGGGACACGTCGCTCTCCTTCTGGGATACGTGGTCCACTTTAGTCCCCACCCTGCACTCAGCTCTCACCTAGGGCTCCTAGAAGCTGTCAGCGTGCAGCCACACCCAGGGAATGGCTTCAATTGGCTGGCTAAACCAGGTGAAGGTAGCTGATGGGTCTCAAGCCCTCATAGGGACTTCAGCACTTGGCTGACCAGACCAATTGTGGATCCAATGGTTAAGAAGGTGGTTTCTGCACATGCTGTAGAAGGAAGTGAGGGGCAGATGGGACTCATCAGCTTGGGAAGGTAGCCCATCTAGGAGAAGGAAAACTCTGGTCTTAAACCTCCATTGCCTTGTGGGATATCTTTGGGGGAAGAAAAGGCTAGGAGTAAATCCTACAGAAATCCAGAGTTCCTAGGAGGGTTGGTTGGCACCCTGCATGGCTCCTTCCTGCAGCCAAGACGGTGCCAAACATATTGCTCTGCTTTCCTTTGGACTGCATTTCATTGTCTTTCATTGTCAGCCCTCTAGGTAGATAAAAATAAAAAAAAAACTTTAGAAGGTAAATAGGCCTGTCCAAAATGATTTATGGCTTTTAGGGTTGCTTTTTTAAGTCTAGCTGAAGCGTCTTTTTAAGCATGTGAAATGAATAGGTACTATCTTGAAGGACCCAGGAATACCAGATGACAATATCTGAATGTTTGTGTTCATCTGTAGCTTTGATTCAATTGCCCTTTGTAGAAAGAAGGGCACTGCAGACAGTTACCACCTGTTTAATCAATCAATTTATGGACAACTTCATATAACTGTGGGAATGTTAAGGAAGGTAGGAAAGGTTATATTGTTTTGATATTATCCCTCCTCACTCATGCCAGCATGTAAGTAAACAGTAGAGCACATTCCCTTCCAACTTATTGGAAGCTAGTTGATGATTCATTAGAATTCTTTAATTAAGCAATCGAGTTTGGCTTGTCCAGTCTGGATTGTTCCTGGCAAGTTTCCCCTTTATTTTCCTATTAAAATAATAACACAACACAGTCTTCTTTAAAAGTAAGAATAAAGTTTTACTCACATTCAGTTCACAGCAGTAATCTGAAGGTAGGCTTTATCTTGTAGTTACAGTGAAAAGAAGTTTGAATTATCTCATACTTTCTGCTTGTGGGCTCCATCCTATGTGAAGGTTTGAGCCATGCACTGGTTAAGAGCCAGGAGAGTGAGAGTCCATGAGTAAGACTATGAGACCAAGAGATTGAGGGATGGTTGCATGGCCAGCCCTTTTACCTGGTCAGCTAGGGTCACGTCCATCCAGAGCAGGTATGACAGGAAGTCCTCCCTGTCTGCAGCCACATTCCCATGTGTCCATTCTAGGCAACAGGAAATTGTATTTGACTGCTCTAGTAATAATACATCTCACAATAACAAATCACTTAGTAGTTTACAAATAAAAAATGGTAACACCACAAAGCTAAAAAACAAGTAAGAGGAAATACATAATGTCAGCATCACAATAAAATACAATATTGCTCTACACATCTCCAAGCAGCAAAAGACTCTAGGGGCTCCAACGCTTACCCAGGATTCTGTTTCCTTGGAATGAAGGTCAAAGGAGACTTTGGTGTTTTTAAGATATATGGTTTTATTTACACACACACAAATATATACACACAATGTGATCAAAGGATGGAGGGGCTCTCAGCATTAACTCCCCAACAGATCTTTCTTCCTCATTAGGCTTCCAGCAATACCCCAGGCCAGAGCTCTTGGGTCTAGCTCAGAGCAAGACATACCGGTATCTCTGTCTCTGGCTTCAAGCATCACACAAAAATAACTTGACCTATTATTCCCCACCCCATGGCAGCTTGGCATCCAGCCAGGTGAGCAGGCTGGGAAATGGCCTACCTAGTTGTCTCCATTGCAACTTATTAGGGCACATAACACAGGAAACTTTAAAATGATGTCCCTTTTATAGGTTTTCCTTTTCTTTGTCACACCAGCAGAATGGGAAGGTCCCACAGCATGGCTGCAGCCATGGTTTCCAGATATTGTGGCCAAAAGAAAGCTGTGATTGGACAGGAGTGAGGGTCCTGCGATGCTCTTCCACAGCTCTGCCTATGCGCTTTAGAACTTCATGGAACAGGGGCTCCGTGTCTGGTGAAAGAGGCACAGCCTCTGATGGGTCTCGAGAGAGATCAAACAGCAGAGGAGGATCGTGTTGTCTTACATATTTCCCAGAACATTGGCAAAATACTATATTGTAACAACCTCCAGATCCCTCTGGATGAAAGATTGGTGTCATATAATGAACCTTCCACACATTTCCACCTGGTGGGAAAGAATCCACATGAATATATTATTATTATTTTTAAAAACTATTTATTGAATTTTCAAATTTTACACATTTTTCCACCCTTCCATGATGTCCTATGTTTTCCCTTAAATGCTTCATATTTTTGATTCTTAATCTCTACATTTAACCATCCTGAGTTATTCATCCTGATATTTCTAAACTGTATTTCAAATCCTGCTTGCATTTTCATACTACAATATTTCTTTAAATATTCTCTGAAATATTTCCATTCCTCCAAAAACGTTTCTTCATTCTTATCTCTAATTTCGCCTGTTAGCCTTGCCATTTCTGCATGCGACATCATTTTTATAAGCCATATAATTAACACACACAGTTTCCTCAGTCTTTTATACTGGCTGCACCACACACACACACACACACACACACACATGCATACCTTGTGAGGAGGGCAGATCTGTAAAGCTTCTGGTCAATTGCAGTCCTTAAATAAAAAACTATTATGTGCCAGATTCCTGGTTATGTACCTTTGCTCTAGTTAGTATAATAGGAGTGATCAAAGGGGAAGGTAGATCCCATGTTATGGTCTGGAGGGACTAATAGCTTGCTGAAGCTAATATCTGGAGACTACCTGGAATCTCATGCTCCCCAAGTTTCCATGATGGAAGAAAGGCAGAATATATTTGTAAGAAAAGAAAAAGTGACTGTCCATAGAATAGCTGCTCCTTTCTCCTCTTTCTGACTCACTTGTACTGGGGTCTTGGATCATGCTGAGCCCTTATTTTCTTTATGGTCCCCAAATTTCTCCTTGTCAGAAGTGCCACATATCCCGCCTCTATGTTAATTCTTATGAAAGAGTTTTTACTTATTAGTGAACCAGCCCAAGCACCCCAAGGCGATGGTTTCAACACTGAGATTGTTCCTGCCAGCGTCTTGATACATATTAAAGTCACAGCCAAGTGACTTTTTTTTGTAGAATGATATATCTCAGATCAATCCAGAAACAGGTTGTCCTACGTGCATCGCTTTCAAGATGAGGCATCTGTTGCCACATTTCATGACAGTGCCTCATCGAATCCTAACCCCATTTATCTGGAAGGAAGCCCCACTGAATTAAACAGAACAAATTTTTCAACGGACATGGTTATTCTTGTGCTGTAAGCTCCCTACAATATCAGACAGTGTGATGAACATTTGCATTCAAGCTTGTAATTTTAAATGGCAGGTCAGCATGTTTACTTGCAAAATGAGCTGCTCCTGGGTACATAGTCCAGGCCACCATAATAACTGACAGTCTAGAGCCTTTTGCTGCCCAAAGATCTGCTCTTAATCACTTTGTATTATCTTGAGGTATGCCTTATTACGCATCTGTCCTTTTGTTATACAAGAACACAATGGGAAATAGGCAAAATGTGGGGGCCCAATGGAGGATGCAAGTAGACCAAGAAAAGAAATCACGATTTGAAATGTGGAAGTATTCTTAAGACTAAGTACCATGCTAAACAAGAAATCCATCACAGTGGTACCTTGAGTTACATACGCTTCAGGTTACATATGCTTCAGGTTACACACTCCGCTAACCCAGAAATAGTGTATCTTCAGAGTGTATCTGAAGAAGTGTGCATGCACACGAAAGCTCATACCAATAACTAACCTAGTTGGTCTTTAAGGTGCTACTGGAAGGAATTTTTTTTGTCCAGAAATAGTGCTTCAGGATAAGAACAGAAATCAGGCTCCGGCAGTGCGGCAGCAGCAGGAGGCCCCATTAGCTAAAATGGTGCTTCAGGTTAAGAACAGTTTCAGGTTAAGAACGGACCTCCGGAACAAATTAAGTACTTAACCCGAGGTACCACTGTAATTCATGTTAGGCATATGGTAATACAGCATGCAGAAGTGACTGCTGCTTCACCAATTTGGAAAGAGACTTAATAGATTGTGAGAAAGTGAAATAGGGGCCCATTTCTTTCTACTGTGGGACCAGTATCTTCCAAGCAACACAGCTTGTTGCAATTAGCAAATCCATCAATTTCAGATTCTGTCAGTTCCCAAACTTAAATTCAGTTCCCCCTCAGTTTGATTTTTTTAAAATTTAAAGCCCTCATGAAAATTCATTGACATTTGGGTGGGAATTTCTCCTCATATACACTTTTGCCAAATATACACATTATTGTTTTTTACACTTTCCCCTGATATAACCATGGTGTACATATTACTTGGCTAGAGAACTAAATTGCAAAAGTAGGTTAAGCGTGAATTTCCAATGATGGTTGTGTTTTGGGTTGCGCATTGCTTCAGAAAGTGCAAATAAGGCTGGTTCACCTTTAAATGCAAACTTCATCAAATCCTTCCTCCTATACCTAATCTGTGGTCATCCTACATTATCCTTATAAATATGCTGAAAATGAAGAGGGACCTTGAGTCGCTCATTTTTCGTTGTTGATCTTTATTAATTTCCTTAGTCCGACTGTATTATTAAACCATCTCTTCAGAAAACATAACTATTTTGCCACTGTTTTGTGAATGATTATTTTACCAGAAATTAAATAGATTTTTAATTTGAAGGGATTTGCTGTACTTACTGTCCTTCTGGTGCCACCGTGCTGCGTGTAAATACATCCCACAGTAGTGAAACAGGAATTCATGCTCCGAGTGCTGAACTGATCCCTGCAGCAAAGGCATCAAATCTCGACCATCAATTATCCTGAAGGGACAAAGGGAATGACTTAGATTGCTTTCGACAAATTGCCCTTGGATGGGTTCCACATTAGTTTTGCATTCAGAACTTTGAAACAATAGTGACTATGTAATTTGCTAAATGAATGTGTGTGATAGCTGCTCGTTTATATCTAAAGCAATATTATTTTCTATTTATAACCACTATGTGAGTCCTTGGGAGCTGAGAATTTGAGATGCCGTGTGTGTTTGTGTGTGTGCGCGGACACGCATGCACGCATATGTGTATATATGCATATGTATGTGAAAAAGGTAAAGGCAAAGGACTCCTGGATGGTTAAGTCCAGTGAAAGGCGACTATAGGGTTGCAGGGCTCATCTCTCTTTCAGTCCGAGGGAGCCGGTGCTTGTCCACAGACAGCTTTCCAGGTCATGTGGCCAGCATGACTAAATTGCTTCTGGTGCAACAGGATGCCATGATGGAAACCAGAGCGCACGGAAATGCCATTTACCTTCCCACTGCAGTGGTACATACTTATCTACTTGCACTGGTGTGCTTTCAAACTGCTAGGTTTGGTGGAGCTGGGACAGAGCAACAGGAGCTCACCCCATTGTGAGGATTCAAACTGCTGACCTGATCAGCAAGCCCAAGAGGCTCAGTGGTTTAGACCACAGCACCACCCGCTGTGTATATCTACTTATCAAGGGAAGTTGGCCACCTGTATACAATAAAACCACAAGCCATTTTGAGACACTGGTAAATATATGAAAGTGTCTACCGTGACATAATCCATACCTGTCCTGTGGTACTGTCCCGCCAGCCAGATGAACCAACGTAGGGAAAATGTCCATTAGACTGGTTGGTTCATGAATAATCTTGCCCTCGGGTAGCATTCCTGTCCATCTAAATAATCCAGGGACACGGATTCCTCCTTCCCAGCCTGCCATGGCTTTTCCACCTAGAATTACCATAGAACAACACCTCATGATTAAAATTGAACTCCCTGCCATGCACTTATTATGTTGCTCATATAGAAAACTGAATAAACTGCACTTCATTTTTTTATGCCATTTATTTAATACTTCACCCTTCAAGGGAGAAATACACTCACAAATTTATCAAGCAAAGAAAAAGATAAAGCCACCAAAACATGCCTAGATAGCTCAGTTAAGCATGGATGGCTCAGTTGGTTAAAGTGTGGTGCTGATAATGCCAAGGTTGCAGGTTCGATCCCTGTATGGGACAGCTGCATATTCCTCCATAGCAGGGGGTTGGACTAGATGATCCTCAGGATCCCTTCCAACTCTACAATTCCATGAATCTATGAGAAAAACAGTACTACCACTAATTATCTATCTATCTATCTATCTATCTATCTATCTATCTATCTATCTGGGAAAACAGAGGCATTTGTCCAGTGCTCAAGGGATGCTTTATGTTTGAGAAGGCAATCTATCAGGACTCAGGACATGGAGGGTTTAAAAATCTTAAGTACTGACATTTTTTTTACTTGTGCCTCAAAATGGGCCTGGAATCAGGGCTGAGATATGTTCCCATTGTCCAGTCCCAAGACTGAGTCATGAGCAGAATGACTTCCATGTGCGCAGTGGACCTTCCCTTCCCTCAATGGTCTCCCCCAAATCTGTTCCAGAGGGTTGGAACCCCCAGAGCAGATTCACAAGAGAAGGGAAGGGAAGTTCCATTGCAGGGACGTATCAAGGGGGTGCGGTGGGTGCGGTCCACCCTGGGTGTCACCACTGAGGGGGTGACAAAATGGTGGGTGGCACTCACCATGGGGCCTGTAGCTCGCCCTAGCCACACGTCTCTCCTGGGAGTGACGCAGTGGCTTGAGTGCCCACAGGCTCCGTGCTGCCCCAAACGGTACACCCACCGCCTCCCCATCAGCTGTAGGGTGGCTGAGTGGGAGGAGGCAGGCAGACATCTCGGAGGCCCCATGGTGCTGCTGTGGGCTGCTGGCCCCCCATGGGTGGCTGGCCCCACCTCCGGGCACGCCACCCCAGGCGCCCGATCAGCTTGCTCCGCTGCTGTTCCATTGGTCTCAGAATTCTCACCTTTGTAGATGCCATTCCAACCACCTCGCGGAGCATTTCCTTCTCTTGCTTCCAAGTGGCCACCATGGTCCGAAGTAAAATAGGTCAGTGTGCTGTTTTTCAAATTTTCCTTGTCAAGCTTATCCAAAATCCTTCCTATAAAGAATCCACAGTGACATAGAGGATCACGGTTTGGATTGCTCTGCCCATCCATTTTATATTCTTAAAAAAAAGAAAGGTTGACTTACCTACCATCCAGTCCATCTCTTCGACATTGTCACCATACAATCCATGCCTGCTTTTCCCCCTGAACCTTTCTGTTGTTACCACTGGTGTGTGGACATGTAAGAAAGAAACAAAGAGGAAGAATGGTCCTTGCTTGTTCCTACAGAAACGACAACAACAACTAATTATTGTTTAGAACAAACAAATTTATATATAATTTTCTGATACTTCTGTTAGTGTGAATAATCTATACTGAGTTAGTAATTAAATAAGGGATAGGGAAGCTGTGGTGTGTGTGGCCCTCTAAACCTTTCCATCTGCCTCATGGGGATGTTACGTGTCCCATAATACCAACCAAGAGGGGCTGTCAAGATCTGTCAGATGGGGAGGGGGAGTCTGATGAGAGGGTATGTGGTGGGCTTGAGCAGTGTGCTGGGAAGAAGAAGAGTTTGGATTTGATATTCCCCCTTTCACTCCCTTTAAGGAGTCTCAAAGTGGCTAACATTCTTTTTTCCCTTCCTCCCCCACAACAAACACTCTGTGAGGTGAATGGGGCTGAGAGACTTCAGAGAAGTGTGACTGGCCCATGGTCACCCTGCAGCTGCATGTGGAGGAGCAGAGACACGAACCTGGTTCCCCAAATAGTGAGACTACCACTCTTAACCACTACACCACACTGGCTCACCACTGCCAGTGGTCCTGGGAGAGGACTTTGCCCCACTGCCAGATATCCCACAAGCCAGAGCCACCCCTGACCCCTTCTCCTCTGCTTGACATTTCCAATTAGCAGGGCTAACTAAGTCTCAGGCAAAGAGGAAGTTGGAGGAGCTGAACCTTTGCTGTCAGCTGTGCCAGCGTGAACAGACTGAGCTCCTTCAGAGAAGCACTCATTTGCAAGCACAGTCCTAGAATTATGCTTACACACCCTACACCCTATAACCTGTAGACCAAGCTAAAACATCAATTGTGGGCTGATTCCTTGAAACCTTTGGTTTCCACCAAGCAGAGACTTGGCTTTATGAGTCTGAGAGTGGGAGCCTGAATAGGGACAATTACAGACCACACCCTTCATCAGCAATGCTTTTCACCCACCTGTGTATTTATATTTGGCTAGAATTTGAACTCTAATAATGCTTCTTGCTTGCCCCAATGGAGGATAGAGGGTGGTGTGTCTCTCTGGGTATAGAAACATGCCTACCGGACAAAGTGCATTCATTGCTATACCCACTTTTGCTTCTGGTTCTGCCCACCCATAGAATATGGTTGCTGGAAGGCTGTCTACCAGGAGTGCCAACTTGGCCCCGTGACTGTAAATGTCCAGGACCATGGGTGCTGGAGAATTTTGTGGGTGCTTGGGCACCCAGGGCCCCAGGGAGTTGGCACTTATGTTGTCTACAAGGTCTACAGGCTGTAAAAAAGTTCCTCACTTCTGCATTAAACTATAACTGATGGCATGAAATACCCCAATAAGGCTCATTGGTTTCTATAAAATTATGGGAAGATAATTCTCTTTGCAGATGTGAGGAAAATGCTTTTCATCGGAGCAGACAATTACAGTGAAACATCTTTCTGACTGATGAAGCAATTGATTTTTTAGCTTTTGCTTACTATTCTAAGTCTTTTGTGTAACCAAAATGCCTCAAGAATCCCACAACTGGAGATGTGAGGTAGAGTAGCCATTTTGCTGACTGAAAAATAATAATAGACAACTTCTAAAGACCTTGTTGCTTCTGCCTCTATTGAATATCATTACATTCATTACAACTGGACTTTTTAAAAACAAACAAACGAGATGGATGCTTCATTTCCTCTCACACATTTGTAATCTCATGTAATTCATACAAGGAATCTCGTTTTACCTTTCAATAAAGGAAATGGCTTCCCTCAGCACCAGGGATGCAGCTCTCTCTACCTTCATTGGTTGCTCTGTAATTTCATAGTTTCTCATTACAATGCAGTCCCAGTATCTTATGAATCCATAGCTTGAGAACCAGGAAATAAAGAAGGCGAAACCAAACAAAGCCAGGGAGAAAATTGTTTTCCAACTGAGGGGCAGCAGATGAGTGAGCTTTGCTGCCATAAGTGTAAGTACAGCAAGGGCAATCAACAGAGTATAGGACCCAAGCTTGATTCGTTGGTGCATCTCCTTCTCTGGAGGGTATGTAATTTGACAATCACCCATCAGTGAAAATGGCATTCCATAAAAATAGTCAAATCCATGATTTAAGGGGTGATGGCAGAAGTCGTCACGGGTTTGACAGTTCATACCTAGATGCCACTTCCCTGAAAAACAGAATTCGGGAGGGAAAGTCACATTTTTGCCAACCAATGCATGCTAAGCAGATGTATATGGACAAGTTGGCTTCCAAATTGTCCAACTCATTTCATACATTAAAACAGTCCCCACCCTTGAAACATTCTTGAACTACAACTCCCACCATCCCTGACCACCAGCCATACTGGCTAGGAATGATGGGAGTTGTAGTACAACAACATCGAGGGACCCGAGGTTGAGAAAGACTGCATTAAAATGTTTTCCCTCAGAGAATTAGTGGCATATATCCTGGTGAAAAATGTTCAAGATTCCCTTTTACACATGTGTTATTATTACACATGTGTTATTATTTATTTACAGACTGGCTTCCAGCAGAGTCTTCAGTTATAAAGATAATAAAACAGCAGGAATATAGAATCAATTAATAAAACTGATGATTGAAAATTGATAATTAATTGATAAAATTGATAATAAAATCAAGAAATAATAACAACAGCCATTATTCAGTGGGTACACAAAATTATCCATTATATTTATTATGTATTCTGTGGTTTTATATCTTGATTTTATTCTGTGAACTGTCCTGAGACCCCTAGATATAGGGCAGTATATAAATTCATCATGAAGAAGAAGAAGAAGAAGAAGAAGAAGAAGAAGAAGAAGAAGAAGAAGAAGAAGAAGAAGAAACAAAAAGGTTCTTCCCAGAAGGACGTAGTCATGGGGACTACTGCTGTGCCCCATGACCTTCTATGACATTTGTACATTCTTTCCTAAATGCTGTGCACAAGTTTTCTTACCTATTAAGCCAGTGGTGTAGCCTTTGTTCTGCAATATCTTGGCAAAAGTAGTTTCATTCTGCGGAAGCCCACCAGAACCAGCAAGCCAGCTAATGACACGGAAACGATCCCTTTCATCCAAACCTAAGATAAAGTGATCATATATAACATAGCCAGTAATATGGCTGTGAACTTCAATCGGTTGTCCACATACAGTTCTAATGGAAGATTAAGATGTCCCTCTCCTTATCTAAATCAATGGACATCAGATTAAAAACAAACCAGATCTCTGTGAAGCCTGCATAGGGAAGCCCTCCCTCTCTTAGCCTTCCCATCAAGATCCAATACCTCAGTACAACTGTAAAGAATATTTCCACAAATGTCTCCAAGGGCAATTGTTTCTACTGAAGACTAGATGGTGCCTTTTGACAACACTGCACACCTGATCTTACGGGGTATCGGCCAGTCAGAAAAGCGGCTCTGCTTGGGGAGCAAACGGGGGCTGCTGAAATGTGCTGAGTGAGTTTCACACCTTCTTCTGCTAGCCGATCGATATTGGGAGTCCTAAGGAAAACAACAATAACAGGGCAATATATTTGAGCTGAGTAACTGTAAAGCAAACAGAGAATGTCTAGGAACTGAATGCCTTGACAAAGTCTAAGTTAGCTAAAGGCACCTCCAGATTGTCGTGTTTTTGTGAGAAGGATTCAAGTGCATACTGGAAATTTAGGTTTGCGCAATTAAAATGGGTCAAAGTCCTGCCAGCCTAGCACAACAAATGCATTTAAACGACCACATGACTTGGTGATTAGCACATAAATGGGAAAATGCGCAGAAAGGTGTGGAATGAACTAACTGTTAATGGAAATAATAGGATCATACAATTGTAGAGTTGGAAGGGACCTCAAGGACCATCTAGTCTGCCCCCTGCAATGCAGGAATATTTTGCCCAAAGTGAGGCTCAAACCCATGACCTTGAGATGAAGAGTCTTATGCTGAGCTATGTCAGCGTATATAATACATATAAACAATTCAGGCTGCATGCTAATGGATGTACAGTGGTACCTCAGGTTACATACGCTTCAGGTTACAGACTCCGCTAACCCAGAAATAGTGCTTCAGGTTAAGAACTTTGCTTCAGGATGAGAACAGAAATCGGGCTCCAGCGGCGTGGCAGCAGCAGGAGGCCCCATTAGCTAAAGTGGTGCTTCAGGTTAAGAACAGTTTCAGGTTAAGTATGGACCTCCGGAACGAATTAAGTACTTAACCCGAGGTACCACTGTATAACCTCTCCATAAACAAATCAGACTGAACGCACAATAAAGACCAAAGATAGTCTAACCTATGCGTAAGCTTTCTACCTAGTAAGCCAATTAAAAGTGTCATTGTAGCAGCCTCAACACACACACTCAATGTTAATAATATAATATAATATAATTATAATTATAATTATATTATAATATAATATAATATAATATAATATAATAAGCTTTTTGTAGACCAACCTTAGGTAACTAAATAACAGCCAACTAGCACAGATACTTAGTTCTTCAAATGTAACCCTTGACTTTACCTCCACCTATGCTTACATTGTATCTTAAGTTGTTTCAAACTGTTTTTAATATCCTGCAATATTGTATTTTAATATCCACATTGGATTAACTGTTGCAACCTGCTCTGGGACCTTAGGGTGAAGGGCTCGTAATAAACTGCAATAATAATAATAATAATAATAATAATAATAATAATAATAATAATACCAAGCCTTGTTCTATTAAGCACATTTTAAAAGGTGATTTCCCCACAGTTTATATAAGTCAATGTGGTGTAATGGTTGGATGAAGACCTGGTTGACCTGGGTTCAAATCCACATTCAGTCATGACGTGAATTTCACTGGGTGACCGTGGGCTGGCTACTACAGTAACTCTCAGCTTAATTTACCACATAGGATTATTAGGTTAATATAGATTGGTGTAGGGATTCATGTATGTCACCTTGTGCTTCTTAGAATAAATGTAGGATGCAATGAATGAATGAATGAATGAATCAGATTTCTATATCGCCCTTCATCTGAAGATCACAGGGTTGCTTACAATATAAAAACACAAAAACACATACCACTATAACAAACAAAAATACCCCACACAGTTTAAAAGGCAATAGATTTATTATTATTTATTAAATACAATGAGAAATAGATAAATAAAATTAGTGCCTAGCACTAGCACCTGACATTTAATATCATGCATATTTATAGAATGTGTCGTGGAAGGCTATCACAGATCTGCAGAAGCCTTTACCTGATTGTATCATTTCCATAGCAGCCGAGATCCCCAATGCCAAAGTCATCAGCCAGGAAGATGACAAAGTTGGGCTTATAGCTGACTGAAGCTTGCAGTTCCAGTGGAGTTAGCAATAGCACCAAAGCTAGAAGTGAGCGTGGATTTCTCCTGGAAAGATGAAAGATGATTTAACTGTTGTGGGTGTGTTGTACTGTCTTATCCTATTCACACTCCATAGTAACTTTCCTCATGTAAGGCTGCAAAGGAACATGTAGTTTCTAAGGGAGTGAAAATATTTTAATATGGCTTTTTTAAAAAAGGAACTTTAATTTTGTGTATTCATGCTGTAGATGTTATCTGTTAGCTAATTTCACCATTAAGCAGCATGAAACTACAGAGGGCAGCAGTATGATTAGCTAGGCAATAGGTAGCTGTCTGAGAGAAATGTCACCATGCAGCCCTGCAAGGGCATGACCCTGAAATAAAATGCAAACCATAATGTTCCTCTGAACACTGACCGCCAGTTTTATTATATGTGATGTACACATGTGTAGCATCTTGCTCCCACGGGTGCGTGACCAACAGACAAGTTACTGCCTTCAAGCAGCTCCCATTAAAAACTGCCAAGTTGGGTTTTTGTTTCATATTACTCAAGAATATCCATTTGACACACCATAAAGCATATTGTTGTAGTTTCCATATGCTTTGCTTTCTAATACAAGATTATTATTTTTTGCACTGGTTTCCTTATTAATCAACAGGTGGATTATTATGAATGAAA
Source organism: Podarcis melisellensis (assembly GCF_964234715.1). NCBI lineage: Eukaryota > Metazoa > Chordata > Lepidosauria > Squamata > Lacertidae > Podarcis > Podarcis melisellensis. The sequence continues at coordinate 34,982,736 of NC_138531.1, forward strand.
GTTCATTATTATGAATGAAAGTTTATTTAAGGCATGTTAAAGTTATACACGGGACGTGGGTGGTGCTGTGGGTTAAACCACAGAGCCTAGGACTTGCCGATCAGAAGGTCGGTGGTTCGAATCCCCATGACGGGGTGAGTTCCCGTTGCTCGGTCCCTGCTCCTACCAACCTAGCAGTTCGAAAGCACGTCAAAGTGCAAGTAGTACCGCTCTGGCGGGAAGGTAAATGGCGTTTCCGTGCGCTGCTCTGGTTCGCCTGAAGCAGCTTAGTCATGCTGGCCACCGGCTCCCTCGGCCAATAAAGCGAGATGAGCGCCGCAACCCCAGAGTCGGTCACGACTGGACCTAACAGTCAGGGGTCCCTTTATCTTTACCTAAAGTCATACAACAAAATACAGCAATTATAGAGAAGCACACTGCTTTCCCATTGCATTAATAAGCTATTGGATTTTTTTTTTTAAAAAAACAACCACATATAACAAAACACCATCTAATTCTAGTAATGTGCTACATACCACATGACCTCTTTCAGGGATTGCCACGTTGTAGATATACTGCAATGAAGAATCTAAAAAAGAAAAGAGAACACAACACCAATACTAGAGAAGATCTGGATAATGACAATATATAGATGTTAAATCTTTCTATATTCATTTAAAAGGAAGAAAACAGCATACTGAAGGAGGCATAGAAACTTCTGTTCAATGCAATAAGATGGGGAACAGAGTTCTTCTTCTTTATGCCTTTTTATAACTACCTTCTTATAGCCACGAGGGGACGGGCTTATTACTGTGCTGTTCCACTTCATTTTTGTTGTGGTAAAACAACATTTCTTTCAGTGACATGATTAGGGACCTGCCTTTTTCGTTTCTTTTTTAAGTGCATGCAGCTCAGTGTTATGCTGCAAAGAATGTTCTTTCCTGAGGGGAGACACTTCCAGTGCTTTCAGCCAGTCACGTTTAAGGGCATGCAAAGGTTTACAGTCATACCTCGGGTTACAGCCGCTTCAGGTCGCCACAACCCAGAAGTACCAGAATGGGTTACTTCCAGGTTTCAGTAGTCGTGCATGCGCAGAAGCGCTAAATCGTGCTTTGCGCATGTGCAGGTTGTGAACGTGCATCCAGCACCGGTCAAGTTCGCAAACCGAGCGTCCACTGTACTCAACTTTTGCAAGCCTCCAAAGGAAGGTTAAGTTTCTTGTTCTGCACACCAAATATCATAGATATGGGGGCTTTCATGTAAAAAATAATTGGTGGTTCTACCAGATTTTTTGCTGTTGCAAAACTGCATCTCCTCCTGAGGCAGTTTATCTTAAACACACCCACCCTCCCCCATAGCAATCATAAACCCAATGAACTCAATGAGATTTCCAAATATGCACGCCTAGGATTGCACTGGTATGCACTGAAGTCTGCTTGAATCTTTGCTTCTATGCTGAGATTCCTGTCCCTTAAGTGTCCTTTCAACTCTACAATTCTTCAATTCTATGACTTGTTTCAAGAGTGCAAGCATTCCCTTCCTGCAATTAGTTTCTTAATGCGGTTCAGAACAGTGCAACAGTATACATTATTTCTAACAATATACTTTACTGGCACCTGATGTCTCATGTTGCTGTGAATCTTAAACATTGTATTGTGAAACACTGCCCTGGTTCACTTTAACACTGGGAGCCACTGCCTTTTCTTATCTTATGGCTACTACATGAAAAGCTGCCCGAAAACTGGTACAGACATGGAGTCTCCCTAGACAGCTATGGATGGGAAGCAGCTCTCCCTTTCTATGGCAGTCACACAAATAGTCACCACACTTGTGGACAGAAAAGTGTCCATAGGTTTCTTACTATTTGGGAATAATTATTTGAATAGTAGTCTTGACTGACAGATCTCAGTCAAACTACCTGTGGGCTTGTGACTGATTTGCACTGGTTTTCAACTGGACCAAGTTCAATGTAGTGGTTCTAACATATAAGACCCTATGCATCTCAGTATTAGACTGCTTATCCCTTATATACCTCATAGGTCACTGCAGTTTCTCACCCAAGTCCTTAAAATATCAGAAGCCCACTCTCTAGTAACTTTCTGTAAGGCTGCCCCTTTTTTTGTGGAACAGCATAAGGCAGAGCATTCCTATCTGTACTTTCTGAAAGCAACAAAACATTTACAGGTGCTTTAAATGCATGGTGTGCATAAGGCAGAGTGAAACAGAAGGAATAAAACACTAACCATTACCTTTTCCAGAGAAAAGGAGAAGTAGCGGCTTTCGTGTGGTTCCAAGCAAGCAACCTGGGGCCCTTGGAAGTGGCTTAAAACTAGAAAAGTTCTCCTCAGAAGAGCACACGAGGCTTGTATTCCCTTAAAGTTCCTAACCAAACATAGGGAAGATGTGGGGAAATAGGGGTGGTTAGAGAAAGGGATGGGATCAATTTAGGCAAGTTGAAGGAGGTCTGCTCTCAAAGGCATCCATGGGGTCAAGAAGGCTTGAAAGCAAGGAATGTTCAGAATCTCTACCATACCCTCAGGAGAAAGATTAACAAACTTGAGACTGAACAGCTAAAAGACAGGAGCTGGTAAAGGATTATTACATTTAGGACAAACAAAGAGACTGTCTATTTTCCAGAAAATGCAAATATAGTGGTACCTCGGGTTAAGAACTTAATTCGTTCTGGAGGTCCGTTCTTAACCTGAAACTGTTCTTAACCTGAGGTACCACTTTAGCTAATGTGGCCTCCCACTGCTGCCACACCACTGGCGTGTGATTTCTGTTCTTAACCCGAGGTACTATTTCTGGGTTAGCGGAGACTGTAACCTGAAGTGACTGTAACCTGAAGCATCTGTAACCTGAGGTACCACTGTAGTGCATTGACTAAGATATCAGTAGACCTTGCCATTTGGTAGGAAACACTTTATTCTTTTGCCAGAGTTAATTAATAACCAAATAGAACAGTTTACTTGTGCTAAATGTGGCAATGTTTCCAGTTGTTAATTTGGCATTTGTACACAATTGGGGCTCTTTCTCAGTCCCTGGAAAATAGGGACATTGGAGGGTCTGGTAATAGCTACACAGACTCACTGTCACTCTCTGTCCTCTCTCCATGAAAGAAGAAGGCACTTGCAGATTTGAATGGCATACTCTAGGTTGGCAAAACACATAAAGGACCACGTTTTGCTTGTGGGCCTGAAGTTTCCCATCCCTGGTTTTGGTCTTGATGGAATTTTACTCAGCCACCACTAGAGGCTGTCCACAAACCCCAGCAGCTCCTGACAGGTCTATGATTTGTCTCTGGTGTTCAGGAACTTGAAGAAGAATAGATAACCCCACCAGAAAGGCCAGCAGAAAGTGCACGCAAGCCTTAGGTGTTTTTCCACAACAACAATAAAAAATTGCACAGAAGAGAATGCTGCCCACTCAAAGTAAGTCAAAACACTGAAATGCCACCCACTTTACTGAGTGTCGTCCACAACATAGGGCAATGCAAAAAGAAAACAAGCTAAACACACAAATTTAATGGAATTCATAGCAATAGCTCAATGCAGTGTTTGCTCCCCCCTTTAATGCATAGTATATTGAATTATACATACCAATTGTGCAACAATTGTATTGCTAGCTATGAGGTTCTCACTATGACCTCCTATGATTTGACACATCTACAGCCTAGACTTGCCCTTCTCCAGTCAGATGTGAGATCTATTGTGTTCAGTGGGTGAGTGTGTATATGGCTGAAGTCGTAATTTCTTTTCCAATTCCCCAGACTTGCCAAAGAGAATCATATTGTTCTAGGCAGTGTTTATGGATATGTTCCAACCCATCATGCTTTGCGTGACAGAGCCTTTCACAATTGCCTTACTCACAGGACCAGCAGGGCTACACCTGCTAATTTCAAAATTACAGGTTGGTGCATAGTCCCAGAATAGCGAGAGGACATCTAAAATAGCTTTGCATTGCTTGGGAGCTTTAAATGTAGTTTGCTGTGTACAAGCAAAGAGAGGAAGCCGACCTCCTGAGAGATGTTATCGAAAATAAGCTGTTTTGAACTCAGTGTGCCGACGTGCTCTTGAGCGCCAGCCGTAGCAGTTGCATACTTTCCAACAGGAAAAAGATTTCTTGTATTTGATCACAGCAAAATGTCTTATACTGTACCTGGTGAAGTCTCCAGGAAGCCAGAGAGGCTACAGCAGCAGCAGCAGCAGTTGCAGGGAGTTTAGATTCAGGGCAGGCTTCATTCCCAGCTTTTCATCAAGGCTTAACTCCAGCCACAAGTGGCACATCTTTCATCAGTTGTTGCCGGAGGCTATAAAGGAAGTCATCATATCTGTCCCATCTGCTCATGCGCACTCTCTGAACAGTTCCCACTGGAAGAAACGCCGCTTTCTAGATCGACAACTAAGCTGAAAACTTCTCAGGCTGCTCTCTGCCTGTCAGTCGCACTCTGCAGCTCTCCCCAGTCTGCCGCCCTTTGATATCAGCACAGTGTTAACATTCAGTTGCACATGTGGGACTGATCAGAGAACAGTAGGGCCTTTCAGGAGAGACCTGGCTCAGATGATTGAAGAGGGACTCCCTGGTTTCTGGGAAATGGTTGTGGAATGCTCCCACTCTAAATTCTTACTGAAGCAGACCAATCCCCATTCCTAGAAGAGCCCCCCCCCCAGCTACTCTATAGGAATCTAAAGTAAGCAATCTGGGGAAAGTGACAAACCCCTGCAAGGGTTGCATAAAGGAAGACCTGTTACAAATGTCAGGCAGTTCATTTTCGAAAATAACTTTTGAATGATCCCTGCAGCCTATGACTGTAGTGTCATGAATTTCTTCCCAATGGTTTTCTTTGATGGTGGTGTAAAATCCTTTGAATAAGACAAAGAACAGCCCCCGCCTGCAACAGCCAGAATATCCTCCACTCTCTCTTGCCTATGTGCATGCGTGAGAGCACATGACCATACACCCTCCAATGTATCTCCTCCATTTCATTCTTCCTCCTTCTCTCCTTTCCTCAGCCCCACCTCCCAGGTACACCTTTTTACAAATGGAAGCTTTTAAAAACCTTAACTGCTGGGCTGGGGGCAAGATCAAGGAGGGGAGGCTTGATGAGAAAGCCTGTAAGTCACTTGAGAGCACAAAACTTGGATAATAAAATAAAATATTACTGGTAAGGTGCTTTTGGAGCTACATTAATTCCCTGATCTTTTCACAGAAGATGCAAGCTGCGGAACTGACGAGGGGCAAGCTGAGGGGCAATTCATGCAGCTCAGCTCACATCATGGGGTAATATGCCTTGTTGGGACTGTCTAGGACATCGTGCAACATGCCAATTTTGCTGAGTAGCAGTGTTTGAGGTTATCAGTGCTTTTTTCCCTAGAAAAATAGGTGCCGGTACTCACCATGATAGAGAGAGAGAAGATACTCCAAAGTCAACATATTTCAGAGGGTGACATCGGTTCCACTTCCGAGTGGGCCTGGGTTGAGCTCAGGCCACCAGGTCCCACCCCTGCCCCTGGGGTGGGGTAGTGCCCTGCATCACGCTGAGGGTGCCCCAGCCACGCCATTTGCCAGGCGACCAATCAGGGTGCTGTGGGGGCATGGCCAGGGCCAATTTAAACGTGGTGCGACTCTGGGAACTCCTCTTTCAGCCTCACGCCACAGGTTGAATCCTGACAAGACAGAAGTACTGTTTTGGGGGGACAGGAGGCGGGCAGGTGTCGAGGACTCCCTGGTCCTGAATGGGGTAACTGTGCCCCTGAAGCAGCCTGGGAGTCATTTTGGACTCACAGCTGTCCATGGAGGCACAGGTCAAATCTGTGTCCAGGGCAGCTGTTTACCAGCTCCATCTGGTACGTAGGCTGAGACCCTATCTGCCTGCGGCCTGTCTCACCAGAGTGGTGCATGCTCTGGTTATGTCCCACTTGGACTACTGCAATGCGCTCTACGTGGGGCTACCTTTGAAGGTGACTCGGAAACTACAACTAATCCAGAATGTGGCAGCTAGACTGGTGACTGGGGGCAGCCGCCGAGACCATATAACACTGGTCTTGAAAGACCTACATTGGCTCCCAGTACGTTTCCGAGCACAATTCAAAGTGTTGGTGCTGACCTTTAAAGCCCTAAACGGCCTCGGTCCAGTATACCTGAAGGAGCGTTTTCACCCCCATCGTTCTGTGCGGACTCTGAGGTCCAGCGCCGAGGGCCTTCTGGCGGTTCCCTCATTGCGAGAAGCAAAGCTACAGGGAACCAGGCAGAGGGCCTTCTCGGTAGTGGCGCCTGCCCTGTGGAACGCCCTTCCAGCAGATGTCAAAGCGATAAACAACTACCTGACATTCAGAAGACATCTTAAGGCAGCCCTGTTCAGGGAAGTTTTTAACGTGTGATATTTTAGTGTATTTTTGGTTTCTATGGAAGCCGCCCAGAGTGGCTGGGGAGGCCCAGCCAGATGGGTGGGGTATAAATAATAAATTATTATTATTATTATTATTATTATTATTATTATTATTATTATTATTTTCTCTCTCTCATATCATGGGTGTCAGCTTACATTATGGATCTATGTTCTGTGCTATTTTATTAATACTATTGCTACAAGTTTGACACGGCCTTTCGCTAGAGCAAAAGACTTATAAACTTTAAAGTAATGAGACAACTCCATTGCCTTCAATGTTTTGAAATATGGCCTCTTTGTGGTATGTGCCTTTGAGTGGTTCTCAGAGTGGTTTAACAGCCAACTCCTCTTCCCAGTGAACTCTGGGTACTGTAACACTGAAGAAAACAGGGGTTTCCTAACAACTCTCAGTACCCTCAGTATCCTGGGATTCTTTGGGGGAAGCAATGACTGTTTAAAGTGGTATGATCCTGATTTAAATGCATAGTGCAGATAGGACCTGAGATGCACGGAACAGCAGAGCTCTCCCTCTAGAAGCTTAAATGAGTTTAGCCACACAAGGCCTGTGGGCTGAGACACACTAAGCTCATAAATTCCACCCAGAATTCTACAGATAGTTAAAACTGTCACCGTATATTTAATTATAGAAAATAATGCCCATAACCATGTGCCATTTCATACAGAATACTAAAATAAGAGCCAGTGTGGTGTAGTGGTTAAGAGCAGTAGTCTCATAATCTGGGTAACCGGGTTCGCGTCTCAGCTCCTCCACATGCAGCTGCTGGGTGACCTTGGGCTAGTCACACTTATTTGAAGTATCTCAGCCCCACTCACCTCACAGAGTGTTTGTTGTGGGGGAAGAAGGGAAAGGAGAATGTTAGCCGCTTTGAGACTCCTTAAAGGGAGTGAAAGGTGGGATATCAAATCCAAACTCTTCTTCTTCTTCTTCTTCTTCTAATACCCTAACCTAGCTCACTCTCTATCCTCTAATAAATTACCTGAGAAAACAAGATTTGATCTTTTATTATTAAAGGAACTGTGAAAAGATCAAAATAACCACTAGAGGGTGCAAGTATCTCTTTTTTAAAAAAGAAAGAAGGAAGAAAAAGTGGTGCATAAAGATAGATGAGGGGGAGAGATGCTGGAGGAATTTGTTATTTGTGTATTCCAAGATAAACTAACCTTATCCATACCTTCCAGCTATTTGGGACTTATTGATATATCCACTGCCTTTCTCATGTCCCAAATATTCCAAGACAATTCCCAGCTCAGAATATATTTTGAATTGCGTATTTTAAGAGAAGTATAATTACACTAAAAAAGTTAGTGCAGATTTTTTTTTTTAAGTAGAAATTGGCTAGCTTACTCATCCCTAGTCAGGGGACAGCCTTGAATCCCACTTTGCGTCGAACCTCAGCCTGTTCATTGTAGATCACACCATAGGTGCAAACTCCCTGGGGCCCTGGGTGTCCCAGGACCCACAAAATTCCCCATGAAAGGGCCAGATACCCACAAATTTTGGTGCCAGGGCCATGCACACTGCATAGCACCCATGGTCCCGGGCACCCACAGTCGGGGGCCAAGTTGGCACCCCTGGCTCACGCAAAAGGACAGAGAAGGACAGAGAAACTCCTATTGACATTTTGAATATACAGTGGTACCTCGGGTTAAGTACTTACTTCGTTCCAGAGGTCCGTTCTTAACCTGAAACTGTTCTTAACCTGAAGCACCACTTTAGCTAATGGGGCCTCCTGCTGCCGCCATGCCGTCGGAGCATGATTTCTATTCTCATCCTGAAGCAAAGTTGTTAACCTGAGGTACTATTTGTGGGTTAGCGGAGTCTGTAATCTGAAGTGTATGTAACCCGAGGTACCGCTGTACTGCCATAAATCAAAGAGATATACAAGACTTAGGAGTAAATCACATATTGCATGTATTTATTCTTATCATCATTATCATCATCACCACCATCATTATCCCACTGCCTTGAGGGATATCTTCAGGAGAAAACAAGAGTAAGGAGTAAATAAACCCTACGCAAATCTGGAGTGGAGTCCCTAAGACAGTTGGATGATGTCTTGTACACAAGGGCAGAAAAAGGGGGTGCGGTGGGTACAGCCGCCCCAGGTGTCACCACTGGGGGGGGGTGACAAAATGGCAGGCGGCACTCACCGCGGGGCATGCAGTGTGCCCGAGCCACATGTCTCTCTTGGAAGAGATGCAGTGGCTTGGGTGAGCGCAGGCTCTGTGCTGCCCAAACGGTCCACCTGCTGCCTCCCCCCTAGCTGTAGGGCAGCTGAGTGGGAGGAGGCAGGCAGACTCCAGAGGCCCCACGGTGCACCCTGCCCCTATGGGTGGCTCTCCCCACCCCTGGGCGTGCTTCCCCAGGTGCCCAAGTGCTCTGCTGCTGCTTGTACACCTCCTTCCGGCAACTCCTGGGGCCAAGTTGCTGCCAAACATATTGCTCTGCTTTCCTTTGAACCACATCAGCGAGGCCAAGAGGGGAGGGGTCTTGCTGTCTGTGCAGCCCAGGACCTCCAGACACATTGCCCAGGCTTGTGCCTGGGGGAGGTCACTTGGGTGCTACTAACATAGCAGTTTGACTTCACCCCTGGAGGTGCATTCCATCGTTTCTTCAAACAGATAGATGCTGACAACGTTTTATATCCTACCTTTCCCCCCCCAGAACTGAGCATCAAAGCGGCTCACATATTTATATCATAATAGTAAGAAGTTTACAAAAAAATAACAAATACTTCATAAACAGAACAAACCATGGAACTAAAAGACTACAATACTAGATGAAACGGGTATGTGGGTGGCACTGTGGTCTAAACCACAGAGCCTAGGGCATGGGTGGGCAAACTAAGCCTGGGGGCCGGATCCGGCCCAATTGCCTTCTAAATCTGGCCCATGGACGGTCTGGGAATCAGCGTGTTTTTACATTAGAATGTGTCCTTTTATTTAAAATACATCTCTGGGTTATTTGTGGGGCCTGCCTGGTGTTTTTACACAAGTAAAATGTGTGCTTTTATTTAAAATGCATCTCTGGGTTATTTGTGGGGCATAGGTATTTGTTCATTCCCCCCAAAAATATAGTCCAGCCCCCCCACAGGGTCTGAGGGACAGTGGACTGGCCCCCTGCTGAAAAAGTTTGCTGACCCCTGGCCTAGGGCTTGCTGATTGGAAGGTCAGCAGTTTGAATCCCTGCAACATGGTGAGCTCCCATTGTTCGGTCCCTGCTCCTGCCCACCTAGCAGTTCGAAAGCATGTCAAAGTGCAAGTAGATAAATAGCTACTGCTCTGGCAGGAAGGTAAACAGCATTTCCGTGTGCTGCTCTGGTTCACCAGAAGTGGCTTAGTCATGCTGGCCACATGACCTGGAAGCTGTACGCTGGCTCCCTCGGCCAGTAAAGCAAGATGAGCGCCGCAACCCCAGAGTCATCTAAGACTTAAGGTCAGGGATCCCTTTACCTTTACTAGATGAAACAATAACATCCCCTGCCAAAAAATAATAATCCCATTGCAGCTTACTTTGAAAACTTTGAAAGAGTTGAGAGATGACTCAATTGTGTGGCCAGCAAGTACTTGTAAGATGGACAGAGGACCAGAACCATCTGGACCCCACATCCTCCAATCACATCCCTCTCTTCTCCCCGTACTGTCTTCAACCCATAACCCATAGGAGCAATTTACAGAGAATTAACCAGTGGTGGCTGGTCCATTAGGGCAAATGCAGCGCTGCCCACTAATCTCAGTCTGCCCTCAGCCAGCCTTCACCTGCCCTGCCTTCTTACTTAGAAGCAGTGCAGAGGACAGCACAGCTTGTCAGCTTTGTCCTCCTCAGACTCAGTGTTTCCCTTTGTACTATTCAGTAGGGAAGAGGATGGGGACAAAACTGGAATGAGTTGGCTCTGCTTGCCATTAGCTCTGGTGCCACCTACTGTTGGCCTCCCTGCGTTCTGTCCTATCAGGCCAAATGGACACCAGCCACCACTGGAATTAATACAGGAATTCCAGGTGCTCCAACTGCATCTCCTCTGTTGCTTTTATTGCCATAGTTGCAATTCAGCAGTGAATTTCATTGCTGGATTCCCCATTCCAAGTTTTCTTCTTGTGTCAGGTGCATATGGCTTGACATCTGCGCCAAAGGCCTTGATCTACGAGGGAAGCTCGGAAAGAATGCAAAAGTTCCTGTCAAGAGTTTATGGTGGAGAACAATACTCAATAAAGCGCTGCTCCTCTGTGCTCCAGTGTGAGAAAACTCTTGACAGAAAATTGGCTCTGTTGTTGAATGTTGAGGGAAGGTATCAGGATGGTGTTCATTTGTCTGGGACTTCATCGCTGAGTATTTCTGTGACTGTTACTTGAGTGTGACTGTGCATCTCTTCCACAGCTTGTTCCGATTTTGTGAAGGGGACTTTGTGGGATAGAAAATGCTGTTTCACAGCCAAGGACGCCAGTCAAGTATTTTGTGTTTTTGGCAATCGATGGAGACAACACTTTACTGCATTCGAAGAAAAGATATATCAATGACTACTTCTACATTTTCCCCTCACCTATGTATCATATGCTGAACTGTGGGATGCTCTGAAGCCTATATTCTCATAAAAATCCAGTATAGTATTTCCAGTATTTTAAAAATGGTCTTTTTCAATGTGTCTCAACTTACCTCTCATAGCCAATTACCTGTCAGTTTCTTTAAGTTACTGCTTTAAGAGTTCATCCCTGTAGACAGTTTTCCTCTCTTGCCTTTGGCTTTTGGTGGTGTGGATTAGGGAGAAGAGAGCTGCTTCCTTAAAAAGAACACAAAGTGCTTGGAAACCCATTACTCATTTCAACAAAGGTAGCACTTGCTGCTAAGGGTAAACTCCAAGCCCCTGGGGGAGGAGACATGAACCCTTTCCTCTGCTAGAATTACTACAGTTCCCCACTGCAAATAACCCTCCCTAACTGTGGTATGAATTGTTCATAGGGAAAAAGAGGAAGTCAAATACATGCAGTCATTGAGGAGATTTCACCCCTCCCATATCCAAGAATCTCCTGATGAGTCTGGTGATTCTTCAGAGAGAAGGAGGCGTGTTCTGCTCTCTACTTATTCTGCTCCAGCACCACATCAAAGAGTCAGTCAGTCAGTGTGTTGGAGAGAGAGAGAGACTGAGTGTTACAGATAGTGTGTAGAGATAAGGTTGCTGCTAAGAGCAGCTGCAGACACTCAGTGTAGTGCAGCTTTCATTTATGCCTAGAACCCATTTAGCTCTGTATATAGTTGTATTATAGTTGTAGACAGAATAAAGAAGTTATTCTACAGAGCTGCTCTCCAAGTCGTTTATAGTCTGCTAGACTCTGCTATACTCTGCTGTGCGACGACTGTCTTCTTGTTGGAAGTGAATCCGGTGCTCACAACTCTAAGCTGTGAGTCCACAGCACTTTGACCTGTTCCTGTGCAGAAGGTGGTCTCTGGAAGTGCTACCCAGCTCGCCTAGCCCAGTCGGGGCTGAAGTGTATGAGTCCAGTTGGTGGCACTGGCTCAAGGGCGATGCTGACAGTCATATCCATCCTATATACAGTCTTCAAGTGCATATATATGCAGCCAAACAGGATTTTTTCATATGAGAGACGACAAGTTTTCCCTCAAACACCTGAATAAGTCTATACATGTATACACCAGAATTGCCAGGTAGCAACCTCTTGCTACCTTAGGAGACACACCTCTGCTTCCAACTTGCTTAACTGGTACTATTTCCCTTCCCCACTGTAGAGCTGGTGTTAATAAAATTACCCACCAACACTATATTTTGGAGGCTGGTCCCCTAAACTTTGCTAACTGGAAATTAATTGGGGCACAGCAACATATAAAGCAAATATCCTTCAACTTTTTATTTTTTAAAAAGAGAAATGTCCATTCTGACCGAAATTGTCAAAGTTTGGCAGGAAGAAGTTATTTTAAAGAAGAGAAGAAATACTGATAAGTTAAATGCAACATAATTAAATACAGCATCCAAAACCATACATTTCCTTACAATATTGTTATGAGTTTGGGGTGGCAGGAGGAAGTAGGCTGGATGTGAGATCCTTCTAACCCCTGGGTCCAGCCTCCATCATAGGCTCAGGTCGTAGATATGTGTAAATAAACCACATATCATAAAGACACCACAGCCTCCGCTGTGCCTCATTTCCAAAAGGAAGCACAAATCCTGGGTAAACTCCTGGAACTCTTGGAATCTCAAACCACTCGGAGAATGGAATGGCTCGCAACAATATGCTTTAGCCACTAGAGGGTGGAGAGATACTGTAATGTAAGAACATGAGAAGTTGCATAGAGCGAACACCTCATTTTATTGCGGGCTTTTTGCACAATCCATTATCTTGAACTTTGCTCAAGACACCATCTAGGTTTCAAGTGGAGGTGCAGAAAGTACTGTATTTTTCGCTCTATAAGACGCACCAGACCACAAGACGCACCTAGTTTTTGGAGGAGCAAAACAAGAAAAAATATATTCTGAATCTCAGAAGCTAGAACAGCAAGAGGGATCGCTGTGCAGTGCAAGCAGAGATTCCTCTTGCTGTTCTGGCTTCTGGGATAGCTGCACAGCCTGCATTCGCTCCATAAGACGCACACACATCTCCCCTTACTTTTTAGGAGGGAAAAAGTGAGTCTCATAGAGCAAAAAATACGATACTTAGATTTCGTTGGAATCTATGTTGATCTGTTGTTCATATAAGGAAAGATTTTGCCTAACCATGAGCAGACACTTTCTGAGACGAAGAGCTGCTCTACCATGGAACAGTCTACCTTGGGAAGCTGTGTGATCTCCTACGCTGGAAGTATTTAAGCAGAGACTGGGCAGCCATCTGCCAGCAATGCTGTGGTTGTGTCCTCCATTGGAGACCCCACCCTGAGTAGCAGGTTGAGCTGGATATCCCTTCCCAGCCTAAGATTCTAACCAGACAAATGGTTTCTGCAGCATGGATAGCAACTGCAAAATTATTCCACTAAGCACAATGTTATAGATAGACACTTTCCTCTAGCTGCTGTACAGAGAAAGCTTCAGTTCAGCCCTCATGTGTTGCTAGCAATCTTGGGTTCATTCCCACACAATCTTTCCTTTCTTATTCACGAGTGGCTGGTGGGATGGTGTCGGTGCTCTTTTGTTCTGTGACCTCAGAATGGAGCGGAGTAATAATTCTTTGCAGACACTCGAGGGTGCTGTTCTTAGAGAGTAAATGTTGCCCGTGGTGCCTGGTATCATTTCTAGTCACCAGTTTTAGAGGGTGTTGTGGCGCTTCAGTAATCTGTATCTATGATGTCAGCAGGAAAAGGAAAACGTGCATACATATTCTGGGAACTGATATTGTCAACTTGCCAACTGCCCAGGACAAAGAATGGCCTAATTTGCTTGTTTGACTCCCCCCCCCCCGCCGCCCATTTCTTTTGCAGAGTTTTGATATGCATTGCATCTGGCCTGGAGTTAAACATTATCACCTTCTCTAATGGCTACAGATCAAACTGCTCTTAAATGGAGAGCTACAGGGGCCTGTTCAATATGAAGTGGAAAATGTGATCTCAAATTTTAGTATACACCACGCTGTTTCCCCTCTTTCATCTCCAGTGCCTTCCCACAGCTGATTTGTTCCATATATCAAGAGAGTTATATTTACCCTTGTTGGGATTCTGTAATTAATTACTGCAGATGGAAAAGTGGAGGTGACGGGGAAGGGAAAATCTTGAGGTAAAACCAAATCAAAATGATGTGGAACCAGAGCCCAGTTTTTCTCCACTCTTCAGGCATTCTGCAGCCACATACAGTAGATTTAAGGCATTATCATGCCACTTTAAACAGTTATGGCTTCATCTGAAGAATTCTGGGAGCTGTAGTTTGTTAAGGCTTCTGATAGTTGTTAGAAGATCCCTCTGTCAAGGGAGATTTATTGTTAAACCACTCTGGCAATTGAGGCAGGGGGCTCCTGTACTAATAGAGGCTTTGAGTGTATTTTAGAACCCTGGAAAAATCAGGGTTCCGCTGCTATTTTTCTAGAAGAATAGGTGCCAGAACTCACAAGAACCCTTGTTCTCTTATAATGGCAATGGCGCCCACCTGAGAGGTGCTGGAACTGAATACCCATGAGTTCCAGCTGAAACAAAAAGCCCTGAGTGTGATTGTTTGCAAGGCGCAATCCACACAGAGCCTCTGCTTAATACCAGGAGCAGGGCCGTCTTTACCCGGGGTGCAAGGGGTGCGGGGCACCCGGGCGCAGAATTCTGGGGGGCGCCAGGCGCCCACCACTGAAACCACCTAAGCTCTTAACTATCTACCTGTTATGAAATAATAAATAATTTTGATCAAGCTAGAAAACCAAATTACATATATACCTAGGTATTACCGAAATGTATACCTACTGTTTCACTAAAGGACTTTCGACTTTGTGCGCTCATTTACCAAAGATGTGCTGCACCAGCTGCGGCCCTTGTCATTCACAACAGCGGCGCTTGTCAAATTTGGGGGTGCTGGGCAGATTTTTGCACCCTGGCAGCACATAGGCTAAAGACTCCCCTGACCAGGAGTTTGTGCATTTGGTTTTCTGCTCGCAGCCACACACAGCTCATGGTTTGTGCATGGAAAAAGCATGGTGTTGAGGTGGGATGAAAAATGCAGACTGCCCCTTTGCTCTCCACATCAATGCCTTGCACACAGATAATATGTGAATATGGAGAACAATACCTCAGTAATATCTGCAGCAGCCCTGTAAAGCAGATATTATGATTAACATCATATTACAAAAGGCTACTGGAACCAGCATCTTTGTCTCACTGTGATCTTTAAATACTGTACGATGCTGAACTTATGATGAAATCAGGCCCAGGAATCTCAGTCTAATGTTGACCCTAGATTGAATAGTGCTATGTGAGAAGGTTCAAACTCTTCTACCACTTTATTTTTACATGGGTCCTTACCAAGTCGCTTGATCAGGATGGAAATCAACGACACAGTGGGGAATAGAGTAGATCATTAGCACGGCAGTTTAAAGCTCTGTATGCATCAGTAATAATTGCAAAATCCTCTGGCAACTTGATAGCTATATATCCTTCACTAATTCCCTCTTTATGCATCGTAACATCAGAGGACTTGGATGCTCAAAGCACCACATTTTAAACTGTTTTCAAGGCAGCTTAATAAAAGGCCTGAGTTGAGCACATGCTGCTTCTATTAACTTTAATGGCACAAGTTTTCAATCTCAGATAGCTATGTAATTAATAAATTATGCCTAGGCCACAATTACATGCATGCCCACTCACTCACATACACTTAAGGGAGGAGAGGCTAATAATCCCCCCCCCCAAAAAAAATGAGCAGAAAAAAATCACAAGAAGAAAGGATGCATTTTAGTAATATGTGCAGGGGGACAAGTGACCAATCTTCAGTTTAGCACTAGTGGAAATGAGTGCCACACCCCAAAGTTGAATTCAACTAGACTTAACTGTCCAGGGGTCCTTTGCCTTTACTTTACTTTTACCTTACTCTTTAAAATGAACAAAAAATCCTATACGAGAAAGGGAGTGGGTGAGTGAGGTAGACATGGAAGACACACAACAGCAGTTATGGTTTGCATTGCGTATTTCCTCCTTTCTGTGTAGGCGGAATGGTTGTGTAGACACTGTCAGTTGTTGGAGTGGAGTCTAAGTATGCACACAATACATTTAAGATGTATTTAAAGCATGTGGCTTCCTGCAAAGAATCTTGGGAACTGTAGTTCACCCTTTACAGAGCAACGAATTCCCAGCACACTTAATAAAATAGTTAACTTCTTTGGTGGAAGTCATGTGCTTTAAGTAATAGAGATAATTAGCAATAATTGTACTTTAACTGTATGGTGTGTATCCAGCCTGCATTATTGTTTCTTGGAGTCCCCAAACAGGCACCTGTTAGGATTCAGACCAGAGAAGACTTAGCAATGGGCTCAAGTCCCTAGGAGTGTTCTGGAGGAAGGCTCTTTGTGGAAGTGCTTCCTTTGTGTGGTCTTGCCAAACTGGGAGAGGTAGCCAATGATGCAGAAGACAGAATTGGGATTCAAGTATACCTTAACATATTGGAGAACTGGGCCATGGTCTGGAGGTGTGTAGCATACAGTTGTATCCAATGCTAGTCCTACACAGGGTAAACCCACTGAAATTAATAGATACTACTAATTTAGGCTAATTTCAGCGGATCTAATCTGGACAGAACTTAGTTGGGTACAGTCCTAAGTCTGCTCCTTCCATTCGCTGCCCCATCCCACCCATGACTTCATTGCTAATTTAGCCATTATGCTGGCATATCTGGGGTATTCCACTAGCACATATGTCATGGAAAGAGCATGTCTAGCTGACATAACAGGGCTTTCACCAAATCCTATAGCCAGAAGAACTGAAGTACAGCATTGTCACATAAAACTCTAAAACTGGGATGGGAAGCTTGTGAACCTCCAGACGTAGCAGAGCTCCAACTCCCATCATCCCTAACCATGGACCATAATGGTTGGGGCTGTTGGCAGTTGGAGTCCAAGAAGATCTGGTAGGACAAAGTCCTCCTATCCCTGCTCTAGAAGAAATGTGGAAGGGAAACTAGCAACTAACAACTAACAACTTTTCCTTCCAGCATTTAACTGGGAAGACATTTGGCAGAAGATTGAATAAAAAAGCAAAAAACAAAAACCCCACAAAACGTAATAGTAGTTCCCAGATGTCTAAGATTACCTTTTCAAAGCAGAATTCTGAATTGATATATTTGGCCCCAGAGCTATTCTTTATGGAGCAGTTAGGAAAATCTAGCAAAAAGATGGAACCTAAGAGCAGAGAATTCCGCTAGCTGTGTGTCTAAGCAAAACATTTTCCAGAGATCTGAGTAGTTTCCCAACATTCAATAAAAAGCAGGTTGGCTAAAGCCATGTCTTATCTGTAGACCTATATTCTCACAATATAAATGGATGTGTCTCTAAGAAACAACTACACATGAGATGGGCAGTTAGAGGTAGCTCCCAGACATATTGGGTGCTAATTGCTGGGAATCCCAAGTGGAAAGATTGCGGCTGTGCTCAGGTGCTGCTTTTGGACTTACCATAGGCAACAAGTTGGCCACTGTGAGAACAAGATGCTGGACTAGATGGGCCTCTGTCCTAATCCACCAGGGCTTTTTTTATGTTCTTATGTATATTTAAATGCAACACTGCCCCAAAGGGAAGGTGAGGGGGTTACAAAAGTTGGGCACTTTCTGCTGAGTGATAGATTCCAGGGGGTTTCAGGTGCTCATACAGGGTTTATGTTCATTTGAGAATCAAGATGTGGCAGAGACTGCAATAGCTTAGTAGACTCGTAATCTGGTGAACCGGGTTTGATTCCCAGCTCCTCCACATGCAGCTGCTGGGTGATCTTGGGCTAGTCACACTTCTTTGAAGTCTCTAAGCCCCGCTCACCTCAGAGAGTGTTTGTTGTGGGGGAGGACGGGAAAGGAGAATGTTAGCCGCTTTGAGACTCCTGAAGGGGAGTGATAAAGGGGAATATCAAATCCAAACTCTTCTTCTTCTTCTTCAGTGCGGCACTGGAGCCCAAGGCATCTCTCCCAGCCAGCCTCCAGTCAGCCTGCCTCGTATGGTTCTGTCCCTCTGTTTCCCCTTCTTCTTCCCAACACACTTTGCTAAAGACACTATTCACCTGTCACCACTCTCTCACACCTCATCACCTTGGCAGCCTCTGTCTGCCTAGGCCCAAGATTCCTCTTAGTTGGGCCATTGACACCTTTTTGTCATGTTAACATGTCTCTCCCAGGTGAGGCACTTTAGGCGGTGAAGAACCAAAGTGTAGTAAATGCAGTTCATCTCATGCATCTTCAGGTAGGGTCAAGAAAGACTCCTGCTTGAAGCACCGTCAGCCAGTGTTGACAATATTTAGCTAGATAGTTCAATGGTATGACTTGGTGAAGGCAGTTTCTTATGCCTATACAAGAGAGAAAGGGCAAGAGGGAGAGAAGTAGGTGGGCAAGAATGCAGCACTCGCATATACATGCCTCTTGTGGTTTAAATTGCATCCCACACATCCCACTCTACACCACGATCAGAGGCAGCTGCTACCCTAAGAACCAGTGCAGATGTTTCTGCAGCTGATTCAGGGACTTAACCACAGTATCAAATTTGTTCTCACTGTTGGAGATTTTGCCTCAATTTTGTAATGATGTGACCTTTTTTTGGCCACAAGATCTTCAGAAGAACACATTGGTCAAGTCTGAAATAGTTAACGGGATTCTTTGGTGGAAGACTGAAGAACCACGAGTAATTGCTAAGCACAATTCAGTCCAACTTCAAATTAACTTCCAGACTTCCAATCAATTTTTCTGTTTTGCATTCCACTCCTAAAAAGAAGGCACCGACATGTAAAGAGTTATGTTCAGGTCAGAAACAGGGTGTCCTGACTGTTTCTGACTATTGCCACTTCTGAGGTCAGAATTACACCAGTTTTGTGCAGGGGTTGGCCTGTTTGTTCCATGTAGACTGTGGAAGGGCACTGCTGACAAATGATAGCATATCTATCATTTTCCAGAGATGTGGGCAGTTTTTTCCATGCCACCCCTTCTCTCCCTCTATATGCAGCAATATAGAGAAAATCCATGCAGTGGTTGTGAAGAGCATAATAGGATACCAAGTGTGTCTGTAGGGGTCCCTATTGCTGGTTCAGACACAGAGGCTGAAGAAATAGGGTTGCTATGACATCATCGTACTTGATGTGTGTGTGATGATTCCGAAAGTGTGTGGTAGGCATGGTCCCATCACTGGTTCCCTCTGGATGTGAGAAGAATGTAGACATTATTGTTACTAGAGTCCCTGATTGCCACTGGTGGTGTTTCCTGGGTCACCGTGATGCGCCTCTCATTTTTATGCCATTAGTTTCTTTTCTGGTTGCATGTTTCCCACCCTGCCCTTGTAGACTGGGAAAATCTAGAACACGGCAGCTGTTCAGGCTCCCCCCACCATCAGAATTAGGATTGCTCTGCCTAGCCTTTAAAAAGTTCTATGGTATTAGCACACAACAGCTGATGTTGCAGCTATCCTTGGATCAGAGTACTGCAACCAGTTTTATTTAGATGGAGACAGAATTAATCAGTGACCTTCACTAATGCACATACCATACTTCGCAACTCCAAGGATGATGAAGCTCTTAAGATTCCTTGGTGTATTTTTCTGGTAATGTTAAATGGAAAAGTTCATTAAGGGATAGAAAATTCCCAGCTCAGCTAATTTATGTGCCAAATGGCTCTGTTCACTTCCTGCAGAAGGTGGGTTGAAACCGAGCTGTCCAGCACTAAGTCACCTCGTACAAAGGTTGTGGGACCAAATATAACTAGTCACTTGATAATTCGCTCCCCGTTAATTCTGGAAAGAATGCGAGTGTTGAAACAGACAAAAACATTCTGATACTTAGGAGCATTTAAAGGGCATTTCCAGATTATCATATTTTGTAGGAAATAAATATCCAGTTGCGTTACTCATTTGTTGCGTGGGATCCAGAGGTCTGTCTTCAAGGTAGTTGAGGAACATCGCAAAGGCCCTAGATGAGAAATAAACAACACTCCCACACTGAAGCATAAAATGTAATAAAGACTCTTAATATACAATACAATGCAATGCAAAACAAAAATTTAGCATAACAAATGAACACCTAAAACATTCATTCATATTAATCTGTGTGCACCTTCCTTTTGAGCATCAAAAGCCAAGTGACACTTTTCTCATTTTTTTACAGGAGGGAAAATGTATGAGCAATGTCTATTCCCCAAAGTGTACTCTAATCTCACAGCATTTGGTTCAAACCAGGTCATCATTTCTTCTGCAATATCCATGGGACAGACTGGATAATATTGGGCAATATCCCTCACTGGGGTCCAGTGTAGACTCTTGCTCACCGAGTGCATTAGCACTGGCTCCACATGTAAAAAGTAAAGGACCCCTGGAAGGTTAAGTCCAGTCAAAGGCTACTATGGGGTTGTGGCACTCATCTTGCTTTCAGGCCAAGGGAGCCGGTGTTTGTCCACAGACAGCTTTCCCGGTCATGTGGCTTGCATGACTAAACCACTTCTGGTGCAACGGAACACCGTGACGGAAACCAGAGTGCACAGAAATGCCGTTTACCTTCCTGCCTCAGTGGTAACTATTTATCTACTTGCACTGGTTTGCTTTTGAACTGCTAGGTTAGCAGGAGCTGGGACAGAGCAATGGGAGCTCACCCTGTCATGGAGACTCGATCCGCCAACCTGCAGGCAAGCCCAAGAGGCTCAGTGGTTTAGACCACAGCAGTTCCAAGTACCAAGGTACAAATTGCTTATATGATATAATTTGGAAAACCATCCATGTAGTTTTCTGCATATGTTGAACTGGACATATGCAGATGGCATTCACATGTCTTATCCCTGCATGTGCTTGCGGGCAGGAACACTGAGTGGGTGGGTGGAGAGCTACATTCACATGTTGGGACAAGTTAAGAGAGATGTACCATCTGTTCCCAAAGGGTAAACACTGGGCCTCTGATGCATGTTTGGTATATTAAATAACTTCTGAGGACCTTGAGGAAAGAAACGGATATGAGGGTGTCATTACGCTCAGGTGAAATTTGCTTATGCTCTTTTAAAAGGAAGATTTAATTATACTCTTATTACAAAACTGAACTAATTTGGATGATTGATATGCCCAGAGAAAAAAAAAGAGGACCATGGTGTGAAATAATTGGTGTAAGCAGGTTTAAATTAGTTGGATGTAACATGAGACCATCAGCACATGGAAATAAGTAGGAGAAAATGATACTTTCCTCGGAATTAGTGTTTCTTTATTTTGAAAAATGGTCTTGCCATGAGCACTTCAGGAATGGTTAATAGCACTGGGATCAAGGTGTCAGCTATTGCTAGTGTTTCATAATAAGTAATTCTGCTTTTCAGCTAGTGACATGTATAATTGCTCCAGTATTAAAAGGAAACCACAATTAAATTGCTCCAAACCTTAAAAACCTTTTTCTCCTTTCCACTCAATATATTTCATTGTAAGAGACATGAACAAAATGATGGTAAGAAATGTTTCAAATTGCACTTCCAATCTTGCTGGAAGAGGGGTGGGGGTGGGCTTCAACACTAAAATACATCTACTTGATACCTTCATAAGTAACATGTGGTTTTATATTTTAAAAATGTGGATTCTTTTTCTGCCTGAACGAAAGCTTTGAGAAGCTGCTGGGTTTGCTTACTTCCTCAGTATCAGGCGCTGGCCCGCTGAGAGAGATCATTTCCCCAAGTCTCCAGCATTCCTTAAAAAAAAACCCCATTCCATTAGCATCCATTACACAGAGCCAGAAGCAGAGGCTTTGAAAACCCTACATTTACTTCCAATACGTTGTACATGAGATTCTTTTGAACGCCTAGGCAATTGCTTTAGGATTGGTTAGGAACATAATAATATAATAATAATTTTTTATTTTATTTTATTTTATTTATATCCCGCCCTCCCCAGCCGAAGCCGGGCTCAGGGCGGCTAACAACAATAAAATAATACAACATTCTAAAAAACATAGCGTTAGGGAAGATATGCAGGAACTATGTTACAAGGAGAGGGTGGGATTCTCTGATGGTTTATGCAGGGCCTTTATAGAAGCCTGAACTTGCTCAGTTAATAACCTTCTAGGCTGTGTCCTTTAAGGATTTAATTGTGTTTAGAGATGCATCAGGTGAGGATAGATTAATGCAATGTGAGCTGATTTTTTATTATTATAAAAAAGAACTTTTTATTGGGTTTTATAAACACAGAGCACTGGAATATTAAACGATAAATAAATAGACTTGGGAGCTGATTTTTAGACTACAGAGACAGGACAGAGATAGAGGCTTATCAGGACATGAGGTCAATCTGGATACTGAATGCCAAGATTGAGGATTGATTCATGTGTTTGCAGCATCAAAGTCATGAGAATGACAGGGACTAGTGCTTCTCACACGAACAGTGGTAGAGGGCAGCTTGCCAATCCTTTGATGTACCTGAGATGAAGCCATTGGTACTACCCCTGGCTGAACACAGGGATATGGCTCCCACACCCAAATAATATAAATATGGGAGACTGGAGCGCTGCTAAAATTAAAGATTGAAGACACTGAAGACATTGCCTTAGACTGAAGGAGTGAGAGGAATAGCTGTTGCTCTGGAGGTGCTTCCCCAGCCATGAGAAATCTGATTTTTTTAATGCTTTACTTTGTATTCTTTGCTAGCAAATAAACTTGTTAAAGTAACCACCTTGGTCTTTTTATTGTCTGCCAGAAACAAACAAACAAAAAAGAACCCCTTGCGTCTTGGCAAGGCACACAATAACATAGGAAGCTTATACCACAGGTCCCTCTTTATTTGACTCCCTGAAGCCCTGATTGTTACTTTGGTGAGACTATATTAGAACCACGCCAAACAAAAGTGAATGGCTTGGGGATTCCTGTCTGTAATAGAGCAGCATAAATAATCTTGAAAGTGTTGCTTGCTTATGACTGTATGACATTCTTGAAGACGGAAAAAGTGACTTAAATGTGGTTCTCATTAGATCACAACCAGATGGGCTTTATTAAGAATAATATTAAGTGATTTGCTGCTTATGTTATGGTGTAGCACTACCTTACGTTCTCCAAATTGTATTGCACTCTATAGGGCTTTGAAAGACACAAAAATGTGGCTGTGAGGAAGTCAACTATGTATTTCTTTTTTGCTGCCTTAAGCTGAAAGCTATGTGAAATCCAGATGTATTTGTTGTATCCAAAGTTACACTGGGCTATAGTCAACATTAATGAATCTGCATGTCTTGGGTCATATCCCACTGAAACTTCTGGGAAATCCAAATTCCATTACCTCAAATACAGCAAAGGGATTGTAATTAGTAAGCCCACCACATCAGAGTAAAATGTATTTATTCTGGTTGATAAATTGATGATTTCCCCTGTGCTCTGTAGCCAAGTGGATGAAGCTTCTTGATAGCACAGACAAGTTCTTTCTTACAGAAGGATGGAGGGAACTGCCTCAGCTGGCAGCATGGATGTGGTCAGATGATGGCAGGAACTGGTGTGTGAATGATGGACTTTAAAAGAGGGTTCTCCTAGGACATTTGGCTGCCTGAGCCAAAAATGGCATCTCTGTATTCACTGACCTTTGTAATAGAATCAGTTCAAAATGCAATGCTTGAAAAGGCGGAACAGATATATTTGGACTGAAAGGACAGCCTCTGCAAGAGGAGAAGGAAGCTCCTTTGGATGATAGCTAGCTCATTTCAACAGGACTTTAAAAAACAATATTCATGGGAAGAAGAAATGAGACAGTTGTGTCCGTTTGCCTAGTGACACCTAGTGATAATGGCATGAGATGATGACCTTTGAGTCAAATAGCCAGAAAAGGGGCATACAGTCCAGAAGACCTACAGTCAACACATCAGTCTACTTGTCATGTAATAAGAGAGTATAAGTACCCCGGAGACAGACCTATTTTGGGGCAATGGCCTCTGCAGCACTCCAAGGAGCAGCAGGACACTTCCATCATCATCCCATTTCACCATTCCTCTGTGCTACTCGACTAGCCATCTAGTTAGAACTTTGGTTAATGTTTATTTATTTAAATATTTATAGGTTGTTTTTTTTTAAAAAAAAGGTAAAGGACCCCTGGACGGTTAAGTCCGGTCAAAGGCAACTATGGGGTTGCTGCACTCATCTCACTTTTCAGGCCGAGGGAGCCGGCATTTTTCCACCTACAGCTTTCTGGGTCACGTGGCCAGCAGGACTAAACTGCTTCTGGCACAACGGAACACCGTGATGGAAACCAGAGTGCACAGCAATGCCGTTTACCTTCCCACCACAGTGGTACCAATTTATCTACTTGCACAGGTATGCTTTTGAACTGCTATGTTGGCAGAAGCTGGGACAGAGCATTATTTATAGAACACTCTTCAGCAGCAAAAATACAGCAAGGCGGTACACAATTTAACAGAAATGACAAGAAGATCAACACAATATGACATGAAGATCAATACAGTACAAAAGAAGAAGAAGAAGAAGAGGAGGAGGAGGAGGAGGAGTTTGGATTTGATATCCTGCTTTATCACTACCCAAAGGAGTCTCAAAGCAGCTAACATTCTCCTTTCCCTTCCTCCCACACAACAAACACTCTGTGAGGTGAGTGAGGCTGAGAGACGTCAAAGAAGTGTGACTGGCTCAAGGTCACCCAGCAGCTGCATGTGGAGGAGCGGAGACGTGAATCCGGTTCACCAGACTACAAGTCTATTGCTCTTAACCACTACACCACACTGGCTCTCAATAAGTCAATAAGATCAATACAAAGTATATCACTGCACCGCATGTGTGATGAATGCATCATGTAACTCAGAGTTCTTGAATGCATCATGTAACTCAGGGTTGGCATTTCCCCTTTCACTACCTGAGGCAAAACGGGAAGGTGTCCTCTCAGCTTGCTGCCTCCCCAACCCTGATGAAGCCTCCCTTAGTTGGGTTGTTTGGCAGTGCTTGCAAAGTGGCAATGGGGGGTTCCAGTGAGATTTTGTGGAGCTCTTATGAGATCTCATGAGATCTGGCTGAAAACTGCTGCTGGTGTCACCTGAGATGACTGCCTCTATGCACTCCTCCTTTGACCCCAAGTGGTATTCATAACATCCCCTCCATTTCCAATTTTCCCAAATAAATAAAGCAGAAAGTAATATTTTAAAATACGGCTTAGGTTAAAGTACTTACTGGGGTGGGGTGAACATTTTTGGTAGCAATGAAAAGTGCACCTTCTCAATGTCTTTTGGGCTGGGACAGAACAGGAAGGTTGTGTGTGACTGATTCAGTAGTGTTCACTGGGTAGCATTGTCCTAACTCCATGACGACTTCATTTACATATAGTGATGTCATCACACACCAAATCTGATTGGGTATGTGCAGAATCGTGACACCATCCTCACCATTATGTGATTACTGATGGCCTGGGAATACTAATGCAACTAATCCAGGAAGAAGTGGTAATTATTATTATTATTATTTTAATGTGCAGAAATAGCAACAGATGGGGAAATAGTAGCAGTGAACAGGGCTCTGAACAGGTCAATATTTTGAAAATTAAGACCCTTGGATACTGAGAGAGTGTCCTAGGGGGCCATAGGATATATCAGATCTTACTCTCCCAGGTCCACACCAGGGAGCATTCTGCAGGCGCATGGGGACAGGCTTCAGATTCACTGCATCTTAAGCCTTTATGTTGTGTGGGGAGTGTGCCACCCCTCCCATTGTAACAAAATACAAATAAATATTAGTAAATAATAAGGAGGCAATGAACAGTGAGGAAAAAATACAAAAAGTCACCCTCCCACCTTCTGCCCTGTACCTAGGGCACGTATAAAATTGGCTTGCTCTGCCTTTCTTTTGGGTGGGGGGCAGAACATTTGACAGAGACCTACTACTTAAAACAATATTGATCCCAGCAGTCTGCTCAAAACAAGAAGCTTTTTCAACTCCCACTTAAATGGATCAATAGAGAGGCTCCAATGGGAAGGAGTTCCAGAACCAAGGGACCTCTGCCAACAAAGTTCTGTTTCTAATGGTAGTCAGTTTTACCTTAAAGTACTTCTTTTACCTTAGAAAAAGTGTCCCATTTTCTGGAACCTGAATCACAGGGGTTCAAAAATATATTCTTCATATATCCAAGACCCACAACCCATGCTCATTTGTGATGTTCTGTGTTTAAGAACCTGGAGTCCAACTCTCGTTCCCCACAAGGCTCTTATTTCCACTTTAGCGACGGTGTAGGCTTCTGAAAATAGCTCTTAATAACGGAAAACCTGATAAAACTCTAGCTGAACTGAAGTACTGCCAGTGCAACATTAGACGGCAGTTACCAATCTTCAGAACCTTAATAATTGGAAACAGAAATTGAGAAGTCAAGAGGCGCAGCTAGCAGTTCGTGCTGATGATAAATCATAAGCTGTTGTGACTAAATTTATGCACAGGTGACAACAGCTATATTTCCTTCCTTTGTTTTTCATGTCTAGAGCAGATGGTCCACAGTTATCTCTCGTGGCCATTAGACTGCTGTATCTTTCGGACTTTCTTTTGATCATAGTCAGCAGATCAGCTACTACTGATTTAATATCAAAGATGCCTCTGCAAGCAGAATGATGCCTATAGAGGCAGCTGTAAATAATCAGGGAGGACACAGCTAGGTACTGGCAAATCTGTCAGTTTTGGTTGGACTCAGTGCCTCAGTTTTCCATTCTAAAGTTCAGTTTGCCACATTTCGACATTAGTTTGATATATGTATGCATACTCACATAGTATTCACATGAAAACTAATCAGCATTTTAGTGTGCACTTCTCCTAGTTTATACATTTTTGAAAGCCATTTCCCCTAATAGAATGCATTTTGTTTGTTAGAAATCCCACCAGCAACACTTCTGCCCATTCTGTTTGGTGGGAGGAAGAGGCAGCTTTGCACTGGGAGAATGACCATTAGGTCCAGTCGTGACCAACTCTGGGGTTGCGACGCTCATCTCGCTTGACTAGCCGAGGGAGCCAGCGTACAGCTTCCGGGTCATGTGGCCAGCATGACTTAGCCACTGGTGAAACCAGAGCAGCGCACGAAAACACCATTTACCTTTCCACCGGAGCGGTACCTATTTATCTACTTGCACTTTGACGTGCTTTCGAACTGCTAGGTTGGCAGGAGCAGGGACTGAGCAACGGGAGCTCACCCCGTGGCAGGGATTCGAACTGCCGACCTTCTGATCGGCAAATCCTAGGATCTGTGGTTTAACCCACAACACCACCTGCGTCCCTTGGGAGAATGATACCCCTGTCCAATCTATTTATTCCTTCAGTATACCAAATTACCTAGCTCAATTGAGCCTCATTTCAGTACAAATCTAAGGACGCTTCCTATCCCACCATTAATCTTAGACATCTGTGAATAAGACAACATTTTCAGGAAGTGAGTGGGCTGAAACACTGAGTGGACACATTTTTGGGGTATTGCAAACAGAGGTGTTAATCTCTCAATAAAGGAACCCAGACTTTAGAATTGGATGAACTAGTGATAGTTGTTATGCAGAGTCAAAAGTATGAGCAGCTGAAATTAGAAATTTGGGGCAATTTTGAACAGTGGGAAATATTTTTTTCAGTGCATGGCAGTTTTTATACACAGTAACTCCCATGTAATATCTGGGTACTGCACTGATAGTAAGAACACACACACACACACACACGTAGCAAAGTGAAGTTATTTTTTAAAATGGCTTATAATAAATTTCTACCCAGAATTAAGCTGTATTGACTTTAAGAGGGGGTGGGAAGTGCTTCCAAGTAAGTCCATCTTAGGTTGCACCTGTAGTGTCAGGATAGCAGAAAAACAGGTCAGGATCAAGCAATCCATTCTAACCCAACTGTACTTCATTGCTATAAACATGTCTGGAAAAAGTATACCTATGAACCACTGAAGCAACACAACTGTGGAAACTGTGGAAAGTCAAGTGCCCCCCTTTCCAAAGCAACAACTTCGAAGCACATTGCCCCAGAGCATACACAACAGCTGCCTTAAACTGTTTCTCTCACATGGCCAATGACTGGATAAAGCTTTGGAAATATGTAGGTAATAATCACTTTAACCTAGTTTGATAATTATTAAGATGAAGGAGCTTTGAAATATATAGCACTTGACCAGAAATGGAAGAGGTTAGACTTGCGTGTCAGATGTTTTCCTTTAATTTTCTGGTAACTATTATAGGACCTCTGTTTATAAATAGCAATTGTCAAAAATAATAGTAATGAAAAAGAGATGGAATGGCACATGCAGACATGTGGATTCTTTTAATATTTACTGGAAACTTGTCTCAGTGGAAAAGCAGAGTGCTCTGGCCATTTTAACAGAGTCAAGTACACTTTTTATTATAAGCATTAGCATGGATGATGCTGGCTCTCCCCACTTCCTATTTCCTTTATGAATATAGATATTTGCTTCTTTTAACAATCTATCTGACGTTAACAGGACAGAATCCACAGCCTTGAAGAATTTTTTAATGGCACATTTTACAACATAACACAATAATTTTGAATATTAACGGCTCATATGGTTCAAAGGAAGTGAAATAAGGGACGATTAGGGTCCTTCACTAGGCTACTAGGCCATCTCAGTAGAAGCTTCATTTCTCTAATGCCAAATGAAACTTTGGCTGCTACGCTATACCAAACAAAAAGCCTATGTAGGACTCCCAGAACTTCTACATCTACTGATCTATATTTCTACTATATATTTCTATCTATATATTGTTAAACACCAGTTTAGGATTTCCAATTCTACTCTTCCCATGCCTTTAAGATCCCCTTGGTGCAGAAATATAGCAGGCAATATATTGGAGATAAAGTGAACAAAAAGGTTTTTCTTGCATGCTATGTAATACCTAAAGGCAAATTTTGAATGTCTGCAACCTGAAGACTTACTATTATCTGCAGAGAGCACATGCCCCCTATTTTGAAAGAACTTCATTGGTTTCAAGGTGTTGGTGTTGACATCAAAGCCCCAGTCTACTTACTGGAAGATCTACTGCAATTGTAAACCTCCAAACAACCTCTAATGCAGGCTTCCTCAAACTCGGCCCTCCAGATGTTTTTGGCCTACAACTCCCATGATCCTTAGCTAGCAGGACCAGTGGTCAGGGATGATGGGAACTGTAGTCTCAAAACATCTGGAGGGCCAAGGTTGAGGAAGCCTGCTCTAATGTCTTCTGGGGATTTTTGTAAGAGCCATCCTGGATCAGACCAAAGGCTGATCTAGTCCAGCATTCAGTTCTTGTAGGAAGCCCATATGAATGGCATGAAAGCAACAGCAATTTCTCCCCATGATCGCTAGCAAATGGTATTCAGAGGCATACAGCCTCTGATATTGGGGGCAATATAGTGATCATGACTAGCAGTCATTGATAGTCTAATATTCCATTAATTTGTCTTAATTTGTCTAATTTAACACTGTCCAAGCTGGTGTCAATTATGATGTATTGTGGTATCAGATTCTACAGCAACTACAGTGGAACCTTGGTTTTCAAACATAATCCGTTTCGGAAGACCCTTCGACTTCCTTAACATTTGAAAACTGAAGATCAATGGGCACTTGGCAAAATCCATTGGGGAAAAAAATGAAGAAACGCACCCCAGAAGCTGTTCGACCTCCGAGGCATGTTCAAAAACAGAAGCAATTACTTCTGGGTTTGGGGTGTTCGGGTTCTGAATCGTTCATCAAGAGAGACATTCGAGAACTGAGGTTCCCCTGCATGTCCATTTTCTCTATAACATGAATAGTTTTATAACCTCTATCACCCAACAGTCAAAATGGACCAGGGGGTGGGAAGCTTTCCAGATCCTGCTTCCCGCTCTGCTTTTAGGATGGCGGATAAGAAACGTCAGTGATAAAAAAAAGCTCACAAACTTCATTGTTAATGTGTAATATCTGTAAATTACTGTACTGAAAAAAATGCGGGGCTGCTTTATGTTCAAGCGTGAAGAAGAAGATGAAAAAGCCACAATTTTGCCAAAAGAAAAATGAACTGCTTTGTAGAAAGGGCATTACAAAACCATTCTCTGTCTTTTCTTACTCAGAAGTAAGCCCCATGAAGTTTACATATTAGTAAATGTTCTTAGCACCGCTGTCATTATTCTCCTAAAATAATCCACTATTTTAGTGGAAGCCCCTGGATAAGGCAGGGACTACAGTAAAACAGCTTCTTGCTGTTAGGAGTTATTATTTGCGTTACAAGGAATACAATGAAAAATAGAATCCTTTGTGTCAGAAACCAGAAGCTCTCTGGCAGATTATATCGAGGCAAATGATTTAGTGTCCCTTCTTGACTGTGTTAATTGTTATCCTAGTCGCCCAGGAAGGGAATTTTAAACATGCAGAAGTCTTGCAAAAATAAGCTCCAGCACATTTATGACTGTCTCAACAACATCCCAGCTTTCCGGCTAGATGGGTGTTCGGTTCAGAGGAAAGTTGATTTTGCTTTAGCATAGCAAATAAAGAGTTCCCACAGATATATATCCGAGGGGGGCGAGCTGGGGAGATCTATAAAAATAGTTATGAAACTCAACAAAAGTCGAATGAGTAAAGAGGTATGGCTAGGAGGCATAAAGCTCTGCTATCTTAGGAAGGCTTCTGTAAGATAGGAATTGCTGGCAAGAATGCAGTAGTTGAGCATTTCATTTAACCATTAGCTAGGGTAGATTTGACATAGGTCAAAGTACAATTTTAGAAGGAAGGGGGCATGAATGGGGAACTTTTCTCTGCTTGCAGACTTCACTTTAACACTTTGTATAGGGCTTAATCACAGTTGTCTCCAAGCAATATGTAGGAGACCCAATACAACAAGACTGATTTTTTTTAAAGGCTAGAAATGAGTTAAAACTATAAAATCAGAGTTCTGTTAAAAAGCCTGCTGGAATAATGTAAAGTTCTCAGTAAGCATGTAAATAATACACTTTATAGTCTAAAGTTTATACCATAAACCTAACCCCACCTTCTTGGAAGTAAATACTAGTAAATGCAATGGCACAAACACATGCACTTAGGATCTCTGCCATACTAATGAAAGGAATGTGTGTGGGATGGGATTTAGGAGTGTGTTGAGACGTTGCTTCCAAGAGATCATTTTAGCCTTTGAATGACCTCTGGTATGGAATGACAATATAACTAGTTGCGTGCAGGCTATAGACCCAGGCAAGGCTTCACTACCTTCACGTGTTTTAGAGAAGGGGAAATTTTACCAGGTGTAGCTTGATTTAAAATCAACAGACATGGTGGATTACAGTCAGTGTTTTGGAGCAAGGTAATTGTAAAATAGCACAAGGGTAGAAAATTCAATGGCATATCCATCCCCACTTTGCTTCAAAAAGCATCACACACATCGTTAATGAAACATTGTTAAAATTGGATCCAGTAGAATTAAGAGAAAATTCTAGACAGTAGAGTTGTATCTGTGATGTAGTATACTGGGATTAGAAGCCTGACTGCTGAAATAAGATCTTGACTATTGGAGCGGAACATCTCGAAAAGCATTTTTAAAAATAACTTAAAATAAGGAAATTTTGTGGGTTTCTCCAGTCTCCTTCCCTGCACCTGCCTAAATCTGTTCTGGGGTTTCCCTTAATCTTCTGGAACAGATTTGGGGAGGGTGTGTGCAGAGAGATGTGAGGGGAAAAGTTAAGGTTGTTGGATATTACCCATGCTGCCTAACCAGTTTTCTGATGACAGGTCTTCACAGTCCCTTAACGTACATTTCCAAGCCCAGTTCAAAGTGTTGGTGGTGACATTTAAAGCCCTAAATGGCCTTGGCCCAGTATACCTGAAGCAGCATCTCCACCCCCATCATTCAGCCCAGACACCGAGGTCCAGCTCTGAGGGCCTTCTGGGAGTTCCCTCACTGAGAGACGTGAGGTTACTGGGAACTAGGCAGAGGGTGTTCTTGGTAGTGGTGCCCACCTTGTGGAACACCCTCCCATCAGAAGTCATGGAAATAAACAAGTATCTGAGTTTTAGAAGACATCTGAAGGCAGCCCTGTTTAGGGAAGTTTTTAATGATTGATGTTTTATCACTTTTTTATTATTAATATTCTTTTGGGAGCTGCTCAGAGTGGCTGGGGAAATGCAGCCGGATTGATTGATTGATTGAATGAATGAATAACCATGTGTTGTGAAATGTGCTTACTCTGCCCTCATGTATCAAGCCCAGTCAAATGCAATGGGTAGGCCTTAGTCATGTAAGCACACCTAGTTGACAGGCAGGTGTAAAGGTAATTCTCTCAAATGTTTCCTCTTCTAGAACAAAGCTCTTGTGGGGGAAAAACCCAAAACCAACCCAATACTTTGGCCGCCTGACAGATGTGTTTACACAAATTAATGTCAAGGATAGATTCCAACTTCAGAATAACCAAATTGGAACACATTGGGGCATTTAGTGTGTCAAATGAAACTAAATTGGACAACTTTCTGCTGCACAGTAGCAACTCACAGAGCTCCAAAAAGCTCACACCCAAAGGGAAAGGGAAATGTTTTGCCAGAATGGGCAGAATGTCCAGCTTCTCTAGGTGGGAAACTATGCTGCAAATGAGACTGGCTATGGGCAAAAGGAAAGGTTCTGCCCAGTCTCTGCAGCCTCAGCCAGAAATGCAAATAGAAAAACAGGATGCTTGCTAAAGGATTTAATGTGCATGATATGTCCATATGTATTAAGGGGTCATTGTTGAAGGAGAATGCTGGTAAAGGTGAGGGTTTCATTACAGCACATTTTCTTCTGACTTTCACAGCATGCATTAAGAAAAAAAATATGTGTGTAGGTTGTTCTCCCTGTAAATTTCCTTTCCTTAGTCTCAGTGTTGCCCTTATAGTATTCGGAAGGGAAGAAGATGGAGAGTAAAGTAGAATTAGTTGTCTCTGCCTGTGGCTCTCTCTGGCTTGACCTCCTCTTGGTCTTTCTGCCTTCCAACCTACCAGTTCCAAGGAGCACCAGACATCCCTGGTCTGTCTTTCTTTCTTTCTTTCTTTCTTTCTTTCTTTCTTTCTTTCTTTCTTTCTTTCTTTCTTTCTTTCTTTCTCTCTCTCTCTTTCTCTCTTTCTCTCTTTCTCTCTTTCTCTCTTTCTCTCTTTCTCTCTTTCTCTCTTTCTCTCCTTCTCCTTCTTTTAGTTTAACAAAAGTCATTTATTGCTTGATTGTAGGGGGAAAACACCCTCTCTAAGCAGGTTACAAGAATATATAAAACAAAGCATTAAAATTGTTGATAACAACAGTTAAAAACAAGGATATTTGGAAGATGATCCAAATCAACAATTGCTAAAAAGAATAAACCACATGTAGCTTCTATATGTCTATTGGCTAGAGCATGGTGCTGATAATGCCTTCCAACTCTACAATTCTGTGTTTCTATGAAAACATTCAAATTGTTGATAAAAACACACCTCTTATAGGCAGGCATTCCTGGGTGGCTGCTAGCCTAGAGAATGCTCAGCCTTGTCTGCCATCAGTAGGTTGTCACTTGATAGGGCATTCCATGCCAAGGGATCACCCCAAGAAGTTAGACTTGCCCCACATTTGACGTTAGGCCCCTGTGGGGCCTCAGTAGGCCTGTAGACCAGAGGTTCTCCATTGCTGAATTATAGCTTTGAATATCCAATTATAGGGACAAAGGACAGAGAAAGGCACCAGCTTCGCTGGGTTCTTGTGAGCACCTCAGGTGCACTTGCTGCAAACAGATTAGATGGAGTCTGCTCTGCTCCATCAAGACCATTCTTGGGGTTTGCAGGCTCTGAGGAAGAGCATCTTGTGGCCGTGTGTGTTCTAAATATTTACTGAAAAATGAAATGCAAGCCATTAAGTATTTAAAGATGAAGCTCTATTTTGAAGAGTAGCTTTGAAACGCGGGAACGTAAACATTGGGCAAATGATATAGCAAGAAATGTGACAGGGTTATTCAAAGAGAGCAGTGCCTAATTCTTTTTTAGCGGTGACAAAACAATGTGCCTCTTTTGCATAACTTAATCCAGAGCAAACCATTTAAGCATGGGCATGTTTTTGGAATAAGTACTTCTACATGGTTGTGGAACTACATACAGCACAAGCAGTTAAAAGCCGCAGTGAATCATTTTCTCATGGAAAAAGAATTATCTGCATGAGGTTACTATTGGATTCACACGTCATTTTACAGCCAAGGCTAATAGACATTTAGATTATTTTAAGAAAACTACAGAGGATTAACATATACAATAGCCTCATTCATCAGCGAGGAAGTCTATTTCTGTTCAGGTGTTTAAAGAAACGCAACAGAATTTACAAAGAAGCCAACACTTGGAAGATTTATCCCTACCACAGTACTTAGTTTATTTAAAGTGACACACGTATCTCAATTTATGCTTTATCTGTTAAATTGCCATGTGCGTCTAGAAATATCCCACCACAAGAACACAACCCTTATAAAAATTCCAACATATGCAGACCTCCTGGCTCTGTGATTCTGGAACAAATGGTTTATAGTCAGAGTATGTGTTACTAGGGCAGCCACCTCCCAATCAGCCCCACACTTCTATTCCAAGTGTTTTAAGACTGAGAGGAACAGATTAAACATTCCTGTCCCTTCTGGAAGACTGTGGTGGTCTCAGGGCCTTATGTGGTGTTTACCCCAGATGCTAGGCCAGGCAGGCAGGCAGGCAATGGACAGACACTGCAGACTTTTAACAGGTCCTCCAAGCCTTCTACGCAGGATGTCAATATAACAACATCAGTGTAGATGATGCTTTACCTATTACAAGAGGACAGGTTCCTACGTTAAGAGGATAACAATCTAAAATTTGGCACAGGGGAGTGGCACAGAAAGAGGATGGGGCTAGAGGTAGGAGTAGGAAGGGGAAGCTTACACACGTATTTCATTTTCCTGTGCTTAGAGTTGGTTACTGTAGGGAGCAGGGCAGTGCGGGGAACCTGTGGTCCTCCACACGTTGATGAAATTCAGCTTTCATCAACCCCAACCAGTATGGACAATGGTCAAAGGTAGTGGGGACTGTACTCCAGAGGACTACAGTCCTGGTGTAGGGACTAGGGTCAGAGGGGAGATTTGTTTACTTAACATTTTAAAGTGATCCATTGTAATTTGCAGTTCCTGGATTTATATGTAAATCAGAACATGGTTACCAATTGATTGTCAACTTCTCTGAATTTTGTAGTGCACATGAAGCACATAAAAATGCATATTTCATGGGGGAAATGCATATAAAATGTGTATTTTACAGAAAGCATATGCAAAAATGTGTATATTTTAAATACCAATTCCCATGTTTCAAAAAGCACCCCCTGAGAATGGAATGAGATGGTTTTATGATTGAAATAGAATGAAAATAAACTTATCTATCAATCCCCAGTAGGGTTTAAGAGGTTTTGTTGGTAAAGACTTCATGAAAATTATGAGTTGTGAAGAAAGTAAGAGTTTTGGCACCATAAAGGTATTCTGAGGGGCAGTTCTTGATGTAAGGGATATTACAGATAGGGGAAGTTTGGTAAGATCTTTCGGTGGCTTTGAATGAAGGAGCTGGAGAAAAAATGTTCATGAGAACAGAAATGTCATGATATGAGTTGCCAACTGGTCAAAAATATCCTGTCTTTATATCCTTCTGTGGTAGTTGATCTCTGGTCTTCAATTTTTTAAATATGGTTTTTATGATATGGTTTTAGGTATGATTGTTGTAAACTGCTCTGATTTTTTAAAGAAATAGTGGTATATAAATATTTTTCATAAATAAATAACTGCTCAAAAAAATGCAGAACTTGCCAGGCAAAGGTGGTTGTGTCATGGAGGTAACATCACATGGTAACACAGAATTTTTATGTGAAAAAGATGAAAATACTTTATAATTGTATAATTGTTGTGCCTATTTGATCAGATTTGGGCTGAAGGTATGTGAGTGTAACAATGATGCCATGCTTTATCCAGTTTCTGCTATTTGTAAATGCCCATGTTATTGTTAGCACAACCTGTGGTGTTACATTTATGCAAGCTTTGAACAGCAGCAGCAATATAGGCGATAAATAGAGTCAAGGCACAAAATAAAATTAAAGCTATGTCTGCAGTTGAATACACAGCACACATGCCCTTCAGTTGATTCAGTTTTACAAGGATTCCATTAACTTATATTCTCCAAGAGCAGTTTATTGAAATTTCCATTTTGGCTCTGCTCTGGAGATTTCGTTCATCTGTTACAGCAATCTCATTCTCCAGCTTCAGATGTGGAAGCCACAAATCCCACACAACTCTCCCAATGGCCTTTGTGGGATTTCATTTCATAGCTTGACAAAAGCTGGTTTGACAATAGCCTTCATATGCAAAGCACAATTGAAATTTACAATAATTCACTCTTGGGTTTGATCCAAAGCCCAGAGCAAGTCAAAGTGCAGTTTTTCGGTTGACTTCCCTGGATTTTGGATCATGCCCATTTGTGATTTAAAAGTCTTGCTTCCTTAAGTTTGCATCACACATGATTTTCATTCAGTTGAGTGCTATTGCAAAATATTCCCATTAGTACAATTTTCATGTTGGGGAAAAAATATACACCTGCTTCTTCTCAAGTCAGACAGGAGTATGCCAAACCACCCCTAGATGCACAATGTATTTCTTTTTGATTTGATGTCTATATCCTTGGAACATTCTGAATTTTTTCCTTCACATGAATGGTTTGTGGGAACAGCCCTGTGTAAGAAAGTCATATTGTTGGAAACAGCTCTCTGAAAAAAAATATTTTGAAGATCCAGTATACCAGGGTTTGTCATTTTTGGAGAATACTATTCTCTGAAAGGGCTGTGTGTATTTTGCCCCCAACTTCTGTGATTACTATACTAAGCTGTAATCACTGAATTCCGTAATTAAGCTGAATGCTGATAGTTAAACTGCTCTCTAAACAATCATGTGTGATTTATATAACTCATTTTAAGTGACAATATAACAGAATATAGTCTTAGTTTTTCTGTTGAAGTGCCCATAACTCAGTATCCATAACTCAAAGGAACTAAATACTGGGGGGAGGAATTCAAAATGATTATTCAGCAAAATAATACATTGTTCAAAGGTACAATAATCTTGGGCTGTGTTTAATACAAAATTGTGTGTATGTGAATTTTCTGCACGATTTCAATTCCAGAGACACTTTTCAACCAATGAAAGTCCCACAGTGTGCTCATAGAAGGGTTTCTTTTATATAAAGATATGACTTTGCTTCGGGACACGGGTGGCGCTGTGGGTTAAACCACAGAGCCTAGGACTTGCTGATCAAAAGGTTGGCGGTTCAAATCCCTGCGACGGGTTGAGCTCCCGCTGCTCGGTCCCTGCTCCTGCCAACCTAGCAGTTCGAAAGCACATCAAAGTGCAAGTAGATAAATAGGTACCGCTCTGGCGGGAAGGTAAACAGCGTTTCCGTGCGCTGCTCTGGTTCTCCAGAAGCGGCCACATGACCTGGAAGCTGTACGCCGGCTCCCTTGGCCAATAAAGCAAGATGAGTGCCGCAACCCCAGAGTCGGCCACGACTGGACCTAATGGTCAGGGGTCCCTTTACCTTTACCTTATGACTTTGCTTGGCTTCAACATCTCAATGTGTTTAATATGTAAGGTTCTAAAAAACTCATTCACAAAGTAAAGTTACAGGAGCAAAAAGGAGACTGGTAATAGACCCTCATTTGCTGCCTCTTCTATGGTGAAATAAATACTCTTGTATCAACTTTGAGCCTCCAGGCACTTCTAAAACTAGGACCATCTGTTCACATTTTGCTGAGATGCCAGTTAGGCTTAACAAGTTATATCTGCAATGCATGGGAAATTGGTTTTTGATTTTTTTAAAGGTAGGTCTGTGTGAATTAAACCTGGGTTTCAAATGGTATTTGGAGTTGGAGGGTTTTACGTTTACCCCACTCTTCATTTTCCTTTATGCCTATGTTTTGACCTACTGGCTTGTAAACTTGGCTGTTGCAACACCATGCAGATCAAGCCTGGAAATACCTCATTTAAGATTTACAAAGAAGCGGCTGTTTTCATCCAGCTCCTGCTGTAAGGATTTTCCTCTTTGTTTGCTAGCTTGCTAGGAATTTTTTTAAAAAGAAGTCAAATACTTTAGGATATACTGGCACCAAAATTTGAATGCTAAAATGATTCCAAAACCCAGCAGCAGGTATTTAACGCTAAGTTCATTCTTCATTTGGGGATTATTACACTACTTCTCAGCAAAAAGCTCAACCATCATTTTTGTGTAGTTGCTCTGCCCAGAGATAGAACATTATATTATTTCCTTATGCTACCATGGTGTAATCAAATAACTCAAAAGCTGCAATATGTTTCTATCTCTCAAAATTATACCATGAAACTGGAGTAAACAGAGTTGTAACTTGGTTCTTGAACTTAATCCATTCTGGGAGTCTATTCGACTCCTGAAACTGTTCAAAAACCAAGGCGCAGCTTCCGATTGGCTGCAGGAGCTTCCTGCACTCAAGTGGAAGCTGCGTCAGATATTTGGCTTCCAAAAAATGTTTAAAAACCAGACCCAGGGCCAGATTTAGGTTTGATGAGGCCCTAAGCTACTGAAGGTAATGGGGTGCTTTATTTGTCCAGCTGTCATTTGTCAACAACAAATTGTCGCTGTTTTTTGTGTTGAATATAGGCTATATGGTAATTTGGGGACCTAAAAGGTATCTAAAGCCATTTGCACGTAACAAGTAGGAGCCTACACAACACAAAACACTGTTGCTGTGTGTCGGTTTTATTTTATTTGTTTTTTTATCTTATATTTTGGAAATGTACATCCAATTTTTCTTCTTCCTTTAAATTTTTTGGGGCCCCCAAGAGAGTGGGGCCCTAAGCTATAGCTTGTTTAGCTCATACATAAATCCGGTACTGACCAGAACACTTACTTCCGGGTTTGCGGCATTCTTGAGCCGATTTGTTCAGCAACTAAGCCATTCGGGAACCAAGGTTTGACTGTATACAAAGCCTACCCACCCACCTACCCTGAAAACTTAAGACTGTAATCTTATCCTGACTTTTCTATTGCTAGTCTTGAGAGCAGCTGAATAACAATGACAACAAAACCCTTATGTATGATTTCCTCCCACAAAATGACAGACTGTATATTTTACTTGAGAATAATAGCTAATAAATGATTAAATAAGTTTGAACTGGAGGCACTAGAGCCCCAAACAGATTTTTATTTTATTTTTTGAAATGACTGTTAAATTTGTCAATGCCTGGATTCCCAAATAAGCTGCTCTATTCTGTTTTTCATATCAGGTATTCATGGTGCCCCCAGAAGTTATATTTGCAGAACTAACAGTTGCCTAGAATCACATCTGTGTGTGCTAAAAGAAAAGTTATGTATGATTGTCATGTGAACATTATTTCATTGCTGGTGATATTCAGAATGGCAAATGATGGTTTAGAGAAAGGCACACCCAAATCTTAATATGTAAACACACCCCAAAGCCATTTTGAAAAGGGATAGTGGATGCAGATCACAGCCAAAGATCCCCAATTCTGAATTATGAAGATTTTATTCCAGCAGTTTTCCATTCTGTTGCTCCAAGAACACACTTTGGATTAATATTAACAGGAATTCTGATTTCGATTTCAAACTAAACACCAGACTTTATTTATATAAAACTTAAAAGATGGGATCTGGACAGGAGTGAGCATGTGTTTTTCTAAATGTGAATACTGTATTTGATTATACATGGAAGTGTGGAACAAGATGCTTAATGCCAAAGAAAATATGTAAACTGTTTTGTGGATCCAGTTAACTTTAGGCCCATGCATGGCTAGGCAATATTTATATATGTAGGTTGTAAAGGCAGCTGCTACTTGCCAAGAGTTGAGCATATTCTCTTTGTCCTACCCAAATGAGACAAAGTCTAGTCGGGATATTGACTTATGCTTCATATGGTCAGCTTTTCCCCACCCCAAAACAGTGTATATTATAACTTGATAAATGTGCTGCAAGCAGGTGGTTGGAAGACCCCTTCGCTTTGCCTTTCACAAGTCTTCATTCTCCGAAAAAATGAGCCTTTCACTCCAGGGCTACGAGCCATATCTGAGGTAATGTTCACAATTTATTCATGGCTTCCAATAGCTCTCAAACCTAGGACCCGTTTAAAAAAAACCAAGACAGATTAAGGCCAGAATGCAGTCTATATGTTTTACATTATGGGGATAGGAACGTTGCTTTGATAGTGGAACTAGCTTGGCATAACAAGGTCGCTGTGACCTTGAATGAGACTTGATCACAGCTAATGCTTGGTAAGGTGGGGGTTTTTTTGGGGGGGGGTAGGTAGGTCAAAAAAGCTTCCTGAAATTTGTATTAATCAGCAGTCAACAGTCAGATTTTTAAGACATTTCAGGAAATGGAGATCTTACCTTAAAACATAAGATGAGCAGTGCCAGATTTATGCACAAGCAAAGTAAGCTACGAAAAAGAATTTCAAATTTTACTCAAGTACACAAGAATACACAGTTTTTGGTAAATGCTTTGGGGCCAGTTGAATATGACATCTTTCAGGCACTCTGCATGTCTTAATCCAGCCCTGAAAATGAATATAATATGACTGAGGTCCTTCACATTTTTTTTTATCGAAAAGGTGGAAAAAAGATCCTTGTCATCACTTCAACCCCTTCAAGTCCACATGGGAGCAGTCATGTTCACTCTCTGAAGAATACTCCTGAGAACAGCGCTTATTTCTCTTGTTTAAGGTAACCTAGCAAGGTCATGGTTTATGTAAAATTTGAAGGACACAGTAGAAAT
The DNA here is from genome assembly GCF_964234715.1 of Podarcis melisellensis. Taxonomy (NCBI): domain Eukaryota; kingdom Metazoa; phylum Chordata; class Lepidosauria; order Squamata; family Lacertidae; genus Podarcis; species Podarcis melisellensis. The sequence goes on from NC_138531.1 coordinate 35,023,474, forward strand.
CAGCAGAAATGAGTAGAGGAAGCAATAGTATCTCAACAGATGATTGAATGAAAATAGGTTATTATGCAAAAAGTTGCAGCCAGCAGCAACATCCATATGAACAAAGATTCAGAACAGGTGCTGTCAACGATATCACTTATATAAATGCTATACTGCAGAAATTAAAATTAATAATCATTGTAAATAACAAAGGCAGCATTAATATTGACTATTATTTTTCACCGCATTCCTAAAATTATGCCAAATGAAAACATTCAGGAAGGGAACAAGCAGAAGCAGTTTGCACAAGGTATTTAAGTTATAAAGCATGAACCAGGGATTTCTGGAACTGCATCAGACATCCTGCTACATCCAGTCCAAATGAAACAAAAGTAAATTGTCCCCGTCCAAAAATTTGCTGCCCTGAAATTGGGTGTTCCAGGATGGGGCTGAAATGCCAACAGCTGTAACAGAGTGACTTCCTGTTCTATTACATTATACTGCTGTCGTAGCACTACAGATAGTTTTCTCAAAAACGTTGACTATTGAGGTGTCAGGCAGTCTACGGATATCAGAAATCTAGAGGACACTGTTCTTGGCTAGAATAGGAAGACATTACTTCCTTACTCATTCCGCTCATTTTGTTGCTATTTGCATTCTGAAAACACAGTTTTCAGGGACTAATAGTGCATTCCTGTGCATGTCTACTCTAAAGTAAGTTCCACAAAGTTCAATGAAACTTGATCCCAGGTAAGCGAGTACAGACTTGCAGCCTGTTTGCTGTGTGCTGTACACATGTGATTACCTGCACACAATTTGCTACATGATAGCCTTCCTGAACCTGCTTATGCCTTCCAACTGCCCCGATTTTAGTGGGACATCCTGGATTCACAGAACCGTTCCCAGCTTCCATTTCAATCCAGGAATGTGCTGCTTCTTTCCACCCCTAATAACCACCACTAAGCTCGGGGATGAGGATGAGCCGAATGAGCCTCTCCATAGCCACTGCTGCCGGCCTCCTCCCTTTGGCAGCTTATAGTGCTCCTGGAGAGCAGGCAGAAGAGGGGATGCTGCCACCACTGAAGCCCAGCCCCAGTTATGTGCCAGAACCAGCAACTCTGGTGCACCCATTGCAGGAGCTGCCAGCATGGCTGGCCCTGTATGGATGATGTCCCCATAGGGGTTGTCCTCACTTCCCTTGTGTTCTGGATCCCAGCAGTGGAAAAGTGCAGTTATGCTGCCACCACGGCTTCTCCTCTTCACTGCTTCCGCCTCCAGATCAGGCCTGACCTGGGGTGGAACTGAGACCTGACGGTGCTGAGCTGGCACCAAGGAAGCAGCCTCCACAGCTCCCTAGTGCACCGTAGACCTATAGAAGAGAGATGTGGCACTGCCGCCGCCACTCCTTCTCCCTGTCACTTCCACCCCCAGCATTTTGATGTCTCGGATCCAGAGATATGTTTGTTGGCGGGTATGATTGCTATTCTTCAGTTGTTCCACCAGCCCCACCCAGTACGGCTAATGGTCAGGGATGATGGGAGTTGTAGTCCAAAACATCTGGAGAGGCACCAGATGGGAGGAGGATGCCATGCAATCACTTCTCTTGTCTCACGTTTACAGAATTAACCTGGCACAACCAGCTGTTGATGGACCCCATTGTCAGAGCATTGAAGCACCCCAAGGGAAGGGTCTTCAAGAGATAATATCAACTTGCCCCTGTCAGGTGTAAGATACTGGTTTGCTTGACATATCAAGGAATGGCATTTCCATTTTCTTCATGAGAACGACCACAGACAAAGGAAAAGCAATTGAAATGAATTCTTAAACAAACTGGTGGATGGATGCAAAGTATGGAATTCTTTGCCTAATGCAAAACAGGACTTGGGAAATTGAGCCAGAGAAAGCAAACTTTGGACCGACCTAATGAGCCAAGCCAAATGCATAATGAGGCTTAGCCACCTCTTTGTATTCACTGTAAGCAATCGTGAGGAAAATTAAGCAGTCAGGAGGATTGTTAAATGAATATTATATAAAGTACTTTCAGGTGTCCAAATGCTTTATGACTTCTGCGGAGAGCCAAAGTTAAGCCTCAGTGAGTTCAGCAGAAAAGAGAGAACATCCCTAAGTTTCCTGTTGGCTAGATTGCACCTGGTGTTTGCTGAGTGCAATTCTGCAGTTAAATGCTGCACATTTAAGGCTTTGCAATGGATTTACGGAGTGTGAGATTCCAGTCTGTTCATAATATAACCTTCAAATCTCCCTGCCCTGCCTTGCTACCACTTTTTAATAGCATGTAGCATGATCCTATGCATTTTTACTGGGAAGGAAGTCCCAGGGTGTTCAATGACACTTCTTCTCTAAAATGTGCATTTAGGATTGCAGCCTAAATTGGTGCCAGGATACACTAGCACTTAGCCACAGAAGTTGGTAATGAAATATCTGTTTTAAAAGCAACAGTGGTAGGCTTGGCTGAGTTACTTTGTTGATATACCACCATTCTTCCAATGCCCTTGAAGTGGTTCACAGTTTAAAATAATGATTTTAATATGAAAAGTAAAATGGGAAGGGTAGCAGGAAGAAAAGAAGCACACCCGCAATGTGAATCCTATACATGTTTGCTCAACTGCCACCATGTTCAATACAGCTTTCTCCTTTGTTAATGTGTTTTCAGGATTAATCCTTCAGTCCTCGGAATTCTCCAAGAGACAATTCTGGGAGGAGATAAACAGCAGTAGTGTCAGCCATGTTTATGTATGGGCCCTCACTGTTCAGTTGCCCAAGGTTGCCTTTTCTAATTAGCTGTGTCAATGAACTGGGATTTGAACCTGGGTTTCCCAATCTGAGGATGATCAGTTTAGCTGCTACACCTCATTGGCTGTCATCAAAGTTCAGCTACAGAACATGTGAAGTAACGAACTAGTTCATCTGTGCTTATGTCTTCTAACCCCAATTCTATACATTTAAATAAAAAACTGTATTAATTGTTTGAAAACAAAATAATTCTGTGCAAGTGTTTTCAGGCTGGGGAGGCTGAATTTACTACTCGTACTATACAAAAAACTGGGAAATGGGAGTTTAATTATGCTGGTGATGTTCCCCCCCCCTGACTTGAGTAGACACATTTAAGACTATTTAGCAAAACATATAATACACCTCCTTCCCTATGACATAAATTTGCAATATATATATATAAACTACTCAAGGATAAAGTCAGCTGGCATTTATTCTCCTCAGCATTTTCAAATGCTCTTAAAAAATTGTCCCCCCTCCACTTAATACATATTTTCATTTCCCCTCATTAACAATAATTTTAGATGGTGCCAATCTTGTAACTGCAGTATTCTACTGCTTAAAAAAACCCTGTTGGGAAAGAAGAATTCAAAACCAAGGAAAATCAGAATAAATATAAAAGAGAAAACCCCCTATAGTTGCACAGTATACCTCTGCTTCAGATTCCCCACCCCCCCATCCCCCAGTTGCAGCAATCCCACAAGCAGGTTTCCGCCAAATGTGCATTTTGGCAAATACGAAGGGTCTTAAATAATGGTCACATCTGCTATGAAAATTTGGCTGTTGATAAGCAACAGTATAATCTTAGGGACCAAGTAAATGTTGACGCTGCTCAAAACACAATTTCAGATGTGGTCTGGGATTTGGCATATTTTCCTGTCAGCTGACCATAGCTATCAATTTGGGATGTACAAGGCGATAAATAATGGTGCTCAACTACTGAAGAGTGAAGTCATTAAATCATCATCATTATTTTAGCACACTGATCCTAAACACATGTATCTGGAAACTGATTTCCGTGGAACTAATTTCCAAAGAAATGTGTTTAGGATCATAGCCTGAATACATAGACAGCTTAAAAAATATATCACAGTTGTAGTCTTAACTAGCTATTCGGGTTTCTATTTTGCACATTTGGTATTAAGCATAATAAGTTGCGGCTGATTTAGCATTCTGCTTTGGGGGTTGTACGGGGCAGCAAGGCACTTCATTGCTTTCAAACCTGCTTTTGAAAATTCTTGTATTTTGGGGGTTTCTGTTTGAAAATAGAGAAGTCTCTTTGCATATGTTGTTGTTTAGTCATTTAGTTGTGTCTGACTCTTCGTGACCCCATGGACCAGAGCATGCCAGGCACTTCTGCCTTCCACTGCCTCATTGCACATACATCTATATAACTTTTTAAAATCATGACCAGTGTCCAAAGACAACTGACTTTTATATTCCACATTTCCTCCAAGGAACTCAAGGTGAAATACATGCTTCTTCCTCTCTTCTTTTTATCCTTACAGCCTTACAGCCTCATGATGTCACCCGGTGACCTCATGCCTTCTTTAGTATAATGAAAAGTGGGGAATTTCCCCCCCTTTTCTTTGCACGTTATTTAATTATTAAAAGAGGTTTACTCCATTTAAGACAGCCAAGGCTGCTAATTAGTTTTGTAAATATATTGATATGAGAACTAATCAGGATCTAGGTTTTGTAAAGCTGTAAGTCAGGCATCCCCAAACTTGGCCCTCCAGATGTTTTTGAAACTACAATTCCCATCATCCCTGACCACTGGTCCTGTTAGCTAGGGATGATGGGAGTTGTAGTCCCAAAACAGCTGGAGGGCCGAGTTTGCCTTTGCCTGTTGTAAGTGAATATAACTAGTGTAATGTCATGGATTGACTGGATGCAGAGGCGTTCGTGGGAGGCAACCAGCTGGGGAACCCCTAAGGCGAGAAAGCTCAGAGCCAGGGAATTGGTGGTAGGAAAATAATGAGTTATGAGAGGTAGGAGAGGGAGCAGACTGGGAGGAGGAGGTGTTGGAAGCTAAAGAGGCAACAGGGTTTAGTGAACAGGAAGAGTCTGTGGCAGAGAGCGGTCCAGAATCAGAGGCGGAAGTGGAGGCTGGAAATAAGGGGGCCAGAGACGAGGCAGGCTGGTGAAGAAGCGAGGGCATCTCCCTCTCCTGCTGCGACCAGCTCCCCTTCCCCCTGGTCTCCCAGAACACACAGAGAAGAGAAAACAGCAGAGGAGATATTAGTTGTGCACAGACACAGTCTCCACTGGCTTGGAAAAAACCCTGGAGAGGATGGAAAGGTAGAACCCATCAGTCTTTGCAACTGCAAGACCTACTGAGAGGAGTTGCTGGGATCCCTAGGCCTGCACTCTTTTAGTTTTTTTGAATAAAGAGTTAACTTTGCTGACACCGGTGTTCCTTTATTGCTTTGATTCCTGACCTACACCTGACTTTGGCTCCTGACATGTAACTGCACAAGTTAAATAAAACATTCCTTTATTAGGAAATAACTTCTTTAGAATCAATTATTGAAGGAACCACAACTTTGTTATTTTCTTGGTTCCTGGATTTTTTAAGACTCTGTTATTCATTCATTCACAATATTTTTACTGCCTTTCAACAAAAAACATTTTCAATGCAGTTTTACATGGCAAAATTAGGCAACAATTAGAATAGCTTAAAGCCACTTACCTCTAAAATTTTCAATACTCTCTGCTCTCTTCCAGGAACAGTGTGTTCCTTGATCTTGTAGGTCTCAAGTGTGAAATAATTTCCTGAGTGTGAATCATTGCCAGAAAGAAGCATGTTTTCTAAGAAAACTATCCAAAGAATCATGAGCATCAGTTACAGGGAGGTCTTCCACACCTGTTTTGCCCCATGCACTGTAGAAGATGGACAAGGTTCCTTTTCATTCTGCTCATAAAACTAGGATGAATGTGTCAGATGGTCCAGCAGGAGAACCTAATCATGAATTTCTATAGAATCTTTCACTAACCTAAGGGGAAAGGTACCAAGTATCTTAACTCTTTAGGGCAGGGCTGGAGAACCTTTATTAGCCTGAGGACCACATTCTCTTGAGCAATTTTTCAGGGGCCAGAAGCAATGTGGCAGGTGCAACCTTTGTACAGAAGGCTGCATTCCAGCCACACAAAACTCAGAGGTTTCTATACACACACACACACACACACTTCCATCTTTCATCCAGGCAAGCAAGAGATATCACCACTTTTCAGCCAGGCAAAAGCACTCAAGGAAGATGAGGAGCAGAATGGCGAGGGGGGGCAGGTTAGAGGATGCTAGAGGGCTGAATTTGGACCCCAAGCCTGAGGTTCTCCACCCCTAACTTCACTACTTGAAAATGCCAACAATCTTTACCTAGAAGATTAGAGACACAAAAATGTGTTAAACCATAAGGATTACTAAACAGCATGGGGAGTATCTATCAAAATGAATACATGTGGAGTTTTTTAAAGACACAGAGTGGTGGGTGGTGGGTGGTTCGTGTTGGCAGTGAGGAACTGGGCACAGTGGTGGTCGGGGGTGGTGCATGGCACACAGTGGCAGCAGCAGGGAGGGGGAGGCCAGGCACCCACAACAACAAAAATTATGGGTGCCCAGGCCCCCAATAGCAGTAGAAGTCTGTAGGATCCTCCAGATGAGCTGCTCATTGAGCATTCATCCTGATTTCCTTTGCACAAAACTGATCCAGTGATTATATCTGGTATTTAGTGAACATTTGGTCTGATTTGTTTGTGGGGCAGATATAAGACAATGAACGGTTGCCATGCATTTGCTTGTGCCGTGTTTATACACCTTGCCACTAGCCACCCATTCATCCCACACTTTCCAATGCATTTGTCCGTTCTTTTCAAATTCATAAAAGAGTCCCATTCTTTTTAAAAAAGTGAATTTGTTGTGCTGGTGTTACAGTGTGCTTTAAGCCACAAATATAATTTATGGTATGTACTTGAATCCCTCCCACAAAATGGTAACGGTCTGGAGACAACCTGTGATTCTGTTCCCACTCCTAATTAAGCAACCTTATATATAAAAAAAATGTGCCGATGAAGGACATTTTAAAGAAGGAGTAACTCCTCACATAGTAACTGTCTGTACCTGATTAGTAAAACCTGCTATGCATTGAGAATGTAAGTGATGCACTGATGAATCCAAGCAGTTTTCCATGAGCTGCTCTGTAGAGACCTGATGCTACTGCACTCCACCCAGTTACTAAAAAGCAGCCTCGCTGCTGCCAGCATTCATAGCTGCATTTTATTATTGAGGGATGACTTTATTAACCTCGTATCTTCCATCAGGCAGATGATGTCCACCTGAGTGAATCCAGGGCAGGCAAAATTTAATGATCTTCTTGATGACGAGCTGGATGAATGCCTACCTGGAGGACTGAGAAGGGGAAATGAACTCTCTGACCTGCTCTTTGGCTGCAGCTCAACAAGGCTGAACTCTTACTCTCCCACAAGTAAAAAGTTCAACAGCTTTGAAGGCAGCGGAAGGAGTCAGAGCAAAGAAAGGGGGTGGGAGTGGTGTTCCTCAGCTGCTTAGAAGAGCTGCAGGTCTAGGAGTGAGTTCAGTCTCTCCAGAGACACACAACAATAGCACTGCTTCTCTCCAGAGAGACAAAAGTGCTCCTTTTTTAAATCGCAAGCTGCTGCAGAGGCCAAGGAATTTTGTAGAATTCTGGCCAGGTTTCTGTTATATGGACACTGCCATATAACATCCATGTGCACTCTGAAATTATTAGAACCTGGAAATACTTACTTGACAATCAGGCCTTGTCCGCACACCCTGGTTATCCTCATGTGGCCAGTAACACAGTCTGAGCAGCAGTTTTAACCAATGTTGTAATGCATGGTGAGACTTTTATCAATTTCATTTGCATCCCACCATCCTCCAAGGAGCTCAGGATAGTGTACATGACCCCTCCCCTTAGCCCATAATGCTATAAGAACCAAAGTATACTGAGCATCCATTGCACAGTTTTAAGAGTGCTTAAAGATGTCACTTCTGTTTTTCAAGGAAAGCAGCCCTTCATAATCAGGGGCCTCCATCAACTGCTTCCCACCCAAATCTTCCTAGCTGTTATTTCCTCCCAGAGATGGGAGGGCAAATATGAGGTGGAGGGCAATTTCCATCAGCAAACTGGCACTGGGCCTCAATGTGGGTCTGGACTGCCATGCACAATCAGGATCCTGCTTGACTGCTGTTCTTTCAAACAAAAATATAGTACATTTAAGTGTACCCTTTAAAAAGCATGGTTAAAATTCCCACTGACATAAGTGGTACAAAATCTTACTCCTAGATTCAGCTTGAAACCTGTATAAGAGTAACATGCTGAAACACATCTGTGATTGGAGCAATTTACCTGTCCTTCTTTAAAATGAAACCCATTTCTTGAGGAGAAAAATAAACCACGAAACATCTGGCACATTTTGTCCTTAAACGAACCTCTATTTGATGCAGTGGGAGGGTAGGAAAAAAACATGTAAAATGGTAGAAAGAGGTAATTGGGCTATACAAAGGAGTTGCTTTACTGTGACTCAGGGACCATAAAAGTGCTGCTTTATTGAAAGCCCTGCTTCAATGAGACAGGAAAAGAAAGAAAGAAAAACACTTTGAAGGTGTACATAGGTATAATTTTAAAATGCAGTCCTTGATACCACAGTAGCTCTGGGCATTTAATTAAAACATGGCACTACCTCTGGCTTAGTATAATTCAACTTCAAAGGGAAAGTAATATTTTGAATAACATTAAATGGTGGTGTTGAGGAAATTTTTAATCCAACATTTAAGTATAAACTCGAATTTTAATAAACGCTGGCATAAAGTTACAAGTTTTGCATTCAGATCAAAGTCCGTCCTCTGAGATCAAGGTGATTCTGTAATTTTACTGGCTTGCCTATTGCATTTTATTTTACCATTAAAAAAAAAAAAGACTTCTGGAGATAATAGAAACCTGCAACACACTACAAAGTAAAGTAGGGCTATACCATTCTACTAAAACCTCGCCCCCTTTCTTACTGCTTATATAACAGGTGGAGAAACTTATTGTTTTACAGGTTGAGTTGCTATAGGGCTGGCATGTATATTTGTGTTGGCTTAACAATATGTGAACACAAATAGCGGACAAAGAATGAGAGCAGAAGGAACGGGCACTGACACTCATTATTAAACAGTTCTTTTCCGCAGGATGTACAAGGGAAAACACTAGCCATCCAGATGCTATTGTGATGCAGCTCCCATAAGCCATAGGCAGCATGGCCAATGGCAAGGGATGATGGGAGTTGTAGTACAGCAACTTATGGATGGCCACAGATTCGGCATTGTTCTTTTAAAATGCTCAACTGCACCAAAGGCTCAATTAATTCCAGTTCAAATATGCATGTGATCAATGGGATATGTGTCTGAAACAAGACATGAAGTATCTGTTTGGTTTTTCATCAAGCATATGATCTGGGGCACCATTTCATAATGGGAGGGGCCACCTCAGAAAGATGTAAATGCTCAACCTTGGATATATTCAAAGAAAAACAGCAAAATTTTGTGTAATCGGAGTTTCTTTGTTTGGGTTACTTATTCATATCTCATAATCACCACAGCAACATTATTAACATAGGTCACCTGCCCCTTTTCTTTTAAGCAAAGTGATTTATCTGTGCCTCTGGCATGCATCTGCCCACCTAGCAGTTCGAAAGCACGTCAAAGTGCGAGTAGATAAATAGGTACCGCTCTGGCGGGAAGGTAAACAGCGTTTCCGTGCGCTGCTCTGGTTTCGCCAGAAGCGGCTTAGTCATGCTGGACACATGACCCGGAAGCTGCGGACAAACACCGGCTTCCTTGGCCTATAGAGCGAGATGAGCGTGCAACCCCAGAGTTGTCCACGAATGGACCCAACGGTCAGGGGTACCTTAACCTTTACCTGGCATGCATAACTGGTACACTGGTAGGTTGAGAGGAACAAAAAACAGTCTTTTCCTGGGGAGAGGCATGTAGGGAACAGTAAAATCAACCATCCACCCAGAACAGCTGGTGAATACAGCTGCTGTTTGCGTGGACAGGCGGAGTCCCCCAAACCCTGGGCGGCCCCCCCTCATGTGGAATAGCGACTCAAGACAATGTGCTATGTGATTAAATTGGCCACAACTTTATTATATTTCAGATGTGGGTAGACCTTGGCTCAGGCACAGGATTGGACAACTGACTGAGGTAGGCGGAGACCTCCAGGCATCCCAACTAGGGGAAGGCGAAGCCAGGCCTGTGCTAATGGAGCCACACATGGTCCAGGGGCTGCTCGTGTTCACACAAAGGGTGCCCCCCGTTTAATGTGGGGAGCGGTCATTATTTGATGCTGGGCTATGTGAGCACAGCCCTGGCTGCTGGGCCTGGTGGGAATCACAGGCACATCACCCATTTGCATGTGCAGTACCTCATCAACCTTTGAATATGTGTGCGGAAGCCTGTCCTCATCTGCTTACTGCTTATAGCTCCCACCTAGCTTGGAAAACTGAGTGGCCTATTGATAGACAATCAAAGCCAAGTTGATTTTGCTGTTGGGTGCATCTATGGCTTCATACCTCTCCCCTGATGGATGACTAGACAAGTGACCAGTAAGGAAGAGGTCATGCCACACTTCTGTCTGTTGTTGCATCTACTACCCCCTCAAAACAGTTGTTGCAGTGTGACAGTTAAGGTTGATCCCATCATTTCATATCTCGTGTGCATCTCTGGATTGACCACACCCAAAGATTTACTGCCAGAGTCTCTGGAGGGAGTGTGAATGAAATCACTGCAGACAAAAGTATATAGTCAAACCTGCCTTTTTTAAAAAAGTTCATATTGGCTGATCCATAATTTATACACCACAAATCTACAGGGGATTTCATAAGCTTTATACACCAATTAGGAAGCTGTAACAATTTAAAATATTGTGTTTTTTTCCTTCCAGGAAACAAGAGGTTTCAAAATGTGCAAATGGCTTCAATGAAAGTATTCAAGGAGGGGGTGTAGCGTTCTCTGTGATGCAGCTGGGATTAGAATTAAAAGGGTCTCCTTCCAAGAAATGGAAGTTTACAGGCTTCAGCAGCATTTTTATTCAAACCTGCCAAAGTTTATACAGCAGATTACATTTCTCGTTTATTTATTTTACTGCTTTCATACGGAATGAACATCGATAGTAGCTCTGTTTGAGAATGGGATGGGGGAAAACAAAATGGTTGATGTACAATGGTGTCCCCCATTTGAGGTTCTCGGGAACATGTGGGGTCACTGTTGGGCAAGAGGGCGACTGCTTGAGGGAATCGGTACCTTCACATGGCTGCTCCTTATCACACGACTGCTTCTGTGCATTCCATAAAGGCAGCCCTTTCCCCAAAGTGCCCCTGACTTATCTGTTTCATTTTCCAGCAAGTATTTCTATACCACCAAACATAAAATCAAACATAAAATCTTCAATAAAACTATATTTGGAAAACAAACAGAAGCAAACCGACTAATCAGATTAGTCGCTCAACTTTGCTGAATCAGCTGGTAGAAATGCCATTAGTAATGCCGAGTGGGCACAGCTGGGCCTTGGCAATAACAGCATCCCTGCAAGTTTTTGGTGCTGCTCTCAGTTGCTAGGGAGGAAGAACATCAGAACCCATGAAATCTCTCCCAAGTGTTGACCATAGGAGGGAGCTGAGTACCTAAGCAGCTTTGTGTGACACAGTAAGGCTAACCTTGGCATAGTGAGGCCCTGTGATTGTGCAGGTTTCGAGAGAGGAGCCTGCAGATGCTTTGCTACTCCCTGGGCCTTTTTGCTGGGCCAAGGAGGTCTTAGCATGCCATCTGAACTGGGACTCAGAATTAAGATCTTTCTACTCATTAACCACAAGCTGTACCAAATCAAGCCAATGCAAAATGGGAGCCGGCCCTACCATTAAGTAGAGGGAGGCTTTGGGTTCCACGAAAGGGCAGCATGTTGCTAATTATTTAGTATTACTGTCCATGGGATCTCACCCAGCACTTCCCTACGTTTTATGAAGTCGGCTTTCTTAAAGTCAAGAAATTGAGTCCTAGTATGCTTGGCTGCTCATTTCCGCTGTATAGTAAACTTCAGAAGAGCATGATCACTCGCACCTAATGATCCTTCCACTTCTACCCCACTAACCAGGTCATCAACATTGGTTAGGACCAGATCTAAAATGGCTGTTCCTCTTGTTGCTTCTCCCACTTTCTGGACAATGAAGTTGTCTGCAATGCCAGTGAGGACCCTATGCTCTTGGCTGAGTTTGACATCCAACAAATATCCAGGTAATTGAAGTCCCTCATTACTACTATCTCCCTTCCTTTTGCATGCTTGGTCATCTGTTCCAGGAAGGCATCATCTATGTCCTCCGTTTGGCTTGGGGATCTATAGTAAACTCCCACAATGAGGTCACTGTTATTCTTCTCTCCCTTAATTTTGACCCAAATGCTCTCACTTTGGCTTTGAGGTTCTAAATCTTGGATCTCTTCACAGGTATACACATCCCTGACATATAATGCCACTCCTCCTCCTTTCTTGTCTGGTCTGTTTCTCTGAAATAGATTCTATCCCTCCATTATTACATTCCAATCATGGGACTTATCCCACCAGGTTTCAGTGATGCCTATTATGTCATATTTAGTTTGCTGTACCAAGAGCTCAAGCTCATCTTGTTTATTTCCCATGCTTTGTGCATTAGTGTACAGACATTGAAGTCCATTAATCATTCCCCCGTGTCTCTTATTTAAGGATTTTTTCCTCCCACCACTAGGTCTGCGTGCTGTTTGCTCCATTTGGTCTATGACATTTGGATGACCATCTTCATCAATTGATAGACTCCTACCTTCAGGAGTACTGTCTCCCTCCCCCACATTAGTCAGTTTAAAGCCTTCCTGATGAGGTTTCTGAGATTTTTGGCAAAAACATTCCTCCCAACCGTTGTGAGGTGCAGCCCATCACTTGCCAGAAGTCCATCTTCAAGAAACTGCAGTCCGTGATCTAAGAATCCAAACCGTTCCTGTTTACACCATTTGCGAAGCCAGCTGTTCACTTCCACTATTTTTCCCTCTCTCCCTGGGCCACGTCGTTCAACTGGGAGGACAGATGAGATGACAATTTGTGCATTTAATTGCTTCAATTTCCTGCCCAGTGCCTCGTAGTCTCTTTTGATCTTCTGGAGGCTATTGCTTGCAGTGTCATTGGTTCCCACATGAACCAAGAGGAAGGGGTATTTGTCAGTGGGTTTTATGATTCCTTGCAGTCGTTCAGTTACATCTTGGATCTTAGCCCCGGGGAGACAGCACACTTCCCGAGACATCTTGTCAGGACCACAGATCACTGCTTCTGTTCCCCTCAGTAGGGAATCCCCTATCACCACTACACGCCTCCTCTTAGGTCTGCTCGGGGTTCTTCCGTGAGCTGTTCATTCCAAGGTCGCCTGCACATTCCCTGAGGACTGACTTTGCTGCTCGTCTTCATATGCCTGATCGACTGTAATGAGGGAGAGATCCTCAAATGGAGTCTGCTCTTCGTCTTCCATGCTAGGGGAGAGGACCTCAAAGTGATTGTGTATTTCTAAACAATCAGAGTGAATCCTGGGCCTCCTACTTCTTTGAGTCACGTTTCTCCATATATCTGGCTAATAATGGTTTCACCGTTTAATAATGGTGAAACTCTTGGCATCCAGATGCGTGTTGCTTAACTACGTAGAGCAGGGGTGAGGAATCTTCTCAGACTCAAGGCCACATTTCCTTTCGGGGGCCACATACCAACAGTGTGCAGGGCCAGAGGCAACATATTATGGGTTGGAGCTATAGGTGTCAGGTTCCCATCCCCGGATGCAATGACAGTAGTTCTTAGTTGAAGGTAGGGAAGAGGTTTTTATTCAGGCTAATAGCAGTGCAGGCTTGGCAGCAAGCACAAGCTCCAGAAGTCAAGATTCCAAGGCACATAAACAAGGCAAGGGGTTCAAACCCAAACAGAAGCTACAAAGATGCCCCCAAAGTGGACAGGTCCCTCTTGATGAGCTTTTAAAGTTGAGATGTTGTTCACTTACTCAAAAGACAAGAGTCTGAGGTTCTGAAGCACACACCTGCGCTCTGCCTCAGTGGGTGTATCTCACCCCACCTATATGAAAGCAGTGTCTGGTTTTTGGAGGCATGATTGTGTCCTGCCTCTCTTTCTCCAGGTCTGCTTCCACCTCCTCCTGTCATAAGAAGCATTCTGCAAGTCCATTTTCCATTCCTTACACTGCTAAAAAGCAAATAAATCTTAAAATAAGGCCCTGATGTTAATGTTCCACTTACCAAAATTGATTTGCTTAATTCCTTGGCTCCAGTAGCTAAAGCTCATCCCGTTACTGTTAATAGGACCCATGCCAGAATATACACCCTGCTCTCATTACCAAAGAATGTCAGGTCAAATTAAGTCGATGTTCTTAAAACGTACTGGTGTTAAATGATGAACCATTTTTAAACCTGGCACACTTAGTCAGTGTCTTTCAACAGTAAATGCTGTTTGATGTGCTGCGTTCAGGATGCATCACAATTATTTCTCCTTCAGTATATCACATTCTGAAAAATGACAATACTGTACTAATGGAACTGCTTGGGAGTAATTTGTTCCCCAAACACTTGGCATGCAAGGCAAATGGAATAAATAAAAGGGTTGTGTTTCAGATGCACATTGACTCATTTAGTATGGACAGGGCTGGTGCCAGACTTTGGAGGGACCCTTGACATGGTGCCCCAAGACCCCTTCCCATTTTTCTTCTTCTGTGACTGCAGTGGCAACAGCAATACCACACACCACCACCCTTGAATTCCTCAGGATGGCATTTTAGCAATGGGCAGTGGCACTTTTGAATGGGAGTCAAGTTCATCTCCCATCCCTGGTGGCCACCTGTCATCTTAGTTTACCCATAATGCAGTGCCCCAGCCTATAAATCTGTAAAATCCTACCCAGCATAGCGCCATGAAATCTATAGGTGCTGAAGATTTTATACCACCAGCTTGGTAGTGGTGGTTCAAAGCAGTACATATATGAATTTAGAGACTAGCTGAGTACACAATGAAAAAATCACAACTTATTTGCCAGTTGTCAAACTGCACCTGGGCCTCTCATTCTCTGCTTTTTCTACAGACCCACCTAATCATGTGAGTTGTCCAGCGTTCCTTGTTGAACTGAAGAAAATCATTGCCAAGTACTTTTTTTTTCTTTTAGTAAAGCATGCCAGCAATGAAAAATAGCTCTAAATATTTCAGGAGAGAACAGATTAGAATTTAATTTTAGAACATTCAGCAGAATGAGACTAGTGATGTGGATTTTTCAGAAAAATTCAAATCAGAAAAATTTCAGAGAGTGCTCTAATTTAGCATGTTTATTTTGCCTGTGTTTTCTTCTGTTACTGCAGTGGCAACAGCAATACCATACACCACCACCACAAAGCTAAAAATGTTTAAACTCCTTAACTTGCTCAATATTGTATTTGCACTTGCTCTCCATTCATTGTTACTAATGAATTTGTGAATAAGATTGTTGTTTTTTGCATAAAAATGACACACTGCAAAAAAAAAAAATAATAATCTGGAAAATAATTAGGAAAATCTTCCACCTCACATCACTAACTGAGATTTGTATGTCCCAGTGAGAATTGTATGTCTGTATGTTGTATATCCACAACTAAATTAAGAACAGGCATGTTTAAACTGGTATGTTGAAACTGGTGAAGTGTTTTGAACACTAAATCCTCCCTCTCTCTCTCTCTCTCTCTCTCTCTCTCTCTCTCTCTCTCTCTCTGTCTGTGTGTAGGTAGATGATAGATAGATGATAGATAGATAGATAGATAGATAGATGATAGATGATAGATCGATAGATGAAGAATATCATCATTCAATTGTCAGTTTCTCTAAGATAAATACATACCTACAACTAGCCAAAGTTTTTTTATAAAAAAAACACAACAACCCATCACCAATGCTTACAACATTAAAAACAAAATTAATCCCACTACTCTTCATTTTTTTGGCAACCATGGGAACAGTAATTTGTTTCATATAAATACATCCTTAATCACTTTATGATAGTCTTGGGCTACATTCATCTGCATCAGCTTTTATCTGTTTGAAAGCCCCCAAAGCATGAACATCTTCTTCAGGCACAAGGCCAAGAGGCACATTAGACTTTTCCTAAAACTTGACTAAATGTCACAAAACACGTCTGAAGAAACAAGTAATCTTTAGGCATAGGTTTGAGATGCATGAACTGATTTGGGGGCACTTTGCCAGATGTATATCTCTCATGCTCACCATTCAGACATTGCAAACATCTTATTAAAGAAGCCTTGCTTCAGAACAAGGAAGAAAAAATAAGGCTAAATGAGATCCATTATGAGTGCACATCTCATGTATGGAGGGTCCCCAAAGGTTAACCCCATTCCCCCTTTCATGACACATGCACACACATACATATCTGCAGTGCTTTCTTTCAAAAAAATGTTTTGGGGTACTCTCATTTTCCTATTCATATTGAAAAACTGCCCCTCAATGAGGCCAAACTTAGATTCACAAAATGTTTAGGGGTATGCGTACCCCTGTGCACCCCCAGAAAAAGCACCGCATATTTGTGAACTATTACATGGAATTGGAGGTCAATGTCACCCATAATATCCCCATCTAGTCCTTCCTTCAGCTTTGCATGAATCAAGTTTCTGATGCTCTGGCATGAGAAAGTTGCAACACAGAGATAAACCTCAGTTTCCACTCATGGTCTACCTGTCAGCTGCTTGCCTGTGTGGCCATGCACATAAGCTGGCATGTGTGTGAATATTCAGCAAAATGGCAAATGATATAAAATATAATCTGTATTGGGGTGGCTAATCTTTGACCCTCCAAATGTTGGACATGATCGATCATCATTTCCAGCCAGGGATGGGTGAATCTGCTCACTTTTCCTTCTCGCAGTTTCTCATTTGTGCAAACTTAAATTTGGTTCTCCACATTTCCACGACACTTTGCATCTCCTCACAAAAATTCTTCGGCATTTTAGTGCAACTTTCTTCTAATATAGACATTTGTTGCTGTTATTTGTAGTAATATGTGCATTTTATGCACATCTTTCTTTCTTTCTTTCTTTCTTTCTTTCTTTCTTTCTTTCTTTCTTTCTTTCTTTCTCTCTCTCTTTCTCTCTTTCTCTCTTTCTCTCTTTCTCTCTTTCCATAGAAAAGGAAAAGGGAACTCCTGCCCCAGGACCCAGATGAAGCACCATGACTAGGTCTAAAAGGTGAACTGATATCTAGTTCAGGGGTAAGACTGGAAGGTAGACCACAAACAGAACAGTTTTTTTGCAGGTTCCCAGGGTAACCAGTCTGGTAACCATTATCCTGCTAGGTCAACATGTTCTATTCAATCTATTTCAGACATGTATATACAATGTTGGAGGAAGAAAAAACACCTGAGTTTCTTGGAAAGCATCCAGTTCATTGCTTTCAAATTTGCACACACCATTTTCAGTTGGCCCGGCAGCAACGGAATTTAATTATGATAATCTGTACTACGAGGGATGTTTGAAAAGAAAGGTAGTTCCTCCCTGGACCATTTTGCCAGGTTAACACATATAATTTAGTCAATGCTCCAACAAGAACTAATCCAAAGTGCTCTTCAACTTTCCATGCAGCCACCTGATAAAGTGTCTCCCTCACTGCAAAAAAAAATGTCATTTTTAGATAAATGTTTAGTTATACAAAACGTGTGTTCAGCCATATCAGCATTCAACTACTGTGTACCAAAATCAACTGATCTTTAATAGTAATCACATTCTGATTTGTGCAAGGGTTAAAAAAAACTAGCAATATTGGCTCCACCCTAATTTCTAATTGAGCTAAGTTTGGAGCTTAGAAAAAAACCTGGTGCTCTTTAATTTGTTTGTTACCAACAGAGTACCAACAGAGACTTTGGAAGAGACCTTCTTCATTAGGTACTTGAATCTCTTTTTTCAAGGTACAGGGAAAGGACAGACAAGTCCCAGACCCCTGTGGGACAATGTAAGAAGGCACCTCTCTTTGGGGCGGGGGGGGGGGGTGCAACTCAGAAACCAGGGGCAGCAGCAGTGGCTGCCCAGAAGACTTCCAAGGAGAGGGGGGAGGAGAGGAGGCTGAGGGAACACTGCAAAGGGAGGGTGTTTGAGAAAGGGTATGGGTCTGCCAGCTCTGCAAGCAAGGGGTGACATAACTGGGCTCCTGAGCCCCACAGGGGTGCTGCAGAAAGAATGTAGTTGATCAAGGGAGCCATGGACTCAAAAAGGTTGAAAACCTCTCATATATACCTAAAGAGAACTATCAAAACTTCTGGGCCGACAGATCTTTGATCACTTACGCAGGAGGCAACTACTAAGGAAGGTATAGGAGTAATTAAGGACAATAGTATCTCTAGCGACCGAGGGTCCTGTGACAATGTTTACTGTTAAATTTCAACAAATGTGAAAGAATCAAACAAATATCCTATTCTTGAAGGCATAAGCATTCAGTCACATGTGTTCAGTTAGATGTGAACTGTTGCCTACATAGCTAGAAGTCTTGTTTTGAAAGTCTGTTCTCCATCAGTGATTTATCCTTTCAGTCGCTTATTCAAGTGGTCCTTACAATACAATGCACATCAAATTATGATTTTGGTCCAAACCAAACCTTAGACAGGGAAAAGTAATACATGCAAATAAAATGAATTAATGCAAGACATTCCATTCATATGAAACAAGATTCTTCCTTTGCAGGATTTGCTGGAAATGATTATGTCATTAAGCCACTGAAAAGAACACAGTCCTTCACTACTGATTGGTAGTGATCTAATTTGGGAATTATGTTTTTAATCCAGATGTTTCCTCTAATTCAGCCAAAATACTTAGCACAGATCTGCAGAGAGGAAGGTGTCTTATTATATTTCCCACCAGAGGTACCCCCTTAAATCAAGTTGCCTGCAGAGATAGTCTGGGCCAGTAAGACACCATAAATACCAATAATCTATGACCCATTTGGAACCTGATCACAGGGATACATTTAGTATCTCCCTGATTACTTTTTGCTGATGAAGTGATTGCAATGCCAAGGCTTTCACCAGAGATGAGTGGATTTATCTTACCAAACTTTGGAAAAGTGGGTGAGCTAATAAAACTGCACAAGTACAGTGGACACTCGGGTTGCAAACGTGATCCATGCGGGAGGCACGTTCGCAACCCGCAGCGCCGCATCTGCACACACGCGTGTTGTGATTTGGCGCTTCTGCACATGCGCAAAGCGTGATTTAGTGCTTCTGTGCATGCATGAGACCAAAACCCAGAAGAAACCCGTTTCAGTACTTCCGGGTTTCGGCACGTCACCTGAAGCATCTGTAACCCGAGGTATGACTGTAGTGGTGGCTGGTGCCTGTGACAGCAAGTGGTACTGCTAGAAGGTCACAGGGTCATGGTGAATGAGCAGTAACAGGAATGTGGCCAGGTTGTTCCGATTTTGTCCCCATCTTCCTCCTTTGCAAAGTGGCTGTGGATACTTAAGCATTGCAGTTTTACAAATAGGTATCACTTAAATGAATGGTTCTCACTTTGGTTCAGAAAGGGCCTCTGCCCTCACAGTTGCTTCTGCGGACCTCATCCATTCTGGTTCTCTCCCCATCTTTCTCCTTTAAGATGTGTTAATGTTTAGCTTTTAAGTGTCTTTACCTTGGTTCAGAAAGGGTCGCTGCTGTCAGAATTCCTAGTGTGGGCTCATGCCAAAGAAACTGTACATTACTCAGAGGTAAACCCCAGTGACTTCCATTAAGATTAAAATCCTGATAAATATGTACTGTACAGGATTGCAGCCTGAATTGGTTAGTCTTAAACAGGGGTCAGCAACCTTTTTCAGCTGTGGGCCGGTCCACTGTCCCTCAGACCATGTGGTGAGCTGGACTATATTGGTCTTCCTTTTGTGTTACAGTTGTGATTGAGCTGGGTGAAAGGCCCTGGTTGGGTCACGAGTCCTTTGGAGGGTTACCTCTGTGTGTAAATAGCTCACTTAAACCAACTAGTGTGCTCCCCATTTTGTAAATAATACTGTTTAGTATGTTCCAAAATCATCAGTTGTTTTGAATGAACCTTAAAAATAATATATCAGGCTGTGGAAACAGAGAAAAACTTCTTGTTCTGGTCTCACAATCTGTCCTCTCCATATAGGAAAGGATAATGCTATAAATGGGTCCTTTCATGAGCAGAGAGAGAAATGGTAACTTTTCAGATACTTGTGTTTTAATGGCAGGAAGTCTTAACCGTACACCAGAGAGTTCAATCACACTTAAAGCTTTATTTGTGTAGCCCCCAAAGGACTGCTTATACATCACCACATGTGTTCATTGCAGGGACAGCACAAATATTTATCTTTTCAAGTTTGCATGAGAAGCCCCTGCTTTATTGTCTGTTAGCTGACTCTGTTCTACTGTATATTCCTTCTTGTGACCAAAGGCATTTCAAAATCTAAAGTAAAGCTTCTTCTTTCTTTTTTTAAGCAACAGATGTCTTTCTATGGCCTTTGGAGTCAAGCCCTTGCACCCACGCAATTTGATATATGTATATATCTTGGCAAATATCACAAATCATAGCATTTATTTTTTTCATTTTCAGGGAGGGATGCGTAGAATCAGCCCTTCTTTCTTAACAACAGTTTGGATTTACTGATCTTTCCAGATTTTTCAAGCATTTAGCCTCCTCTCACACAGCTAAGATTAGTTCTTCTCTGGAGAAGATAGAATGTGAAACTAGAGTGGAATGACTAAGCATGAAATATATGTCTCTATTTTCTTTTTCTTTTTTTATAATAAATTTTTATTGAAATTTTCCATTAAGAACACCAAACATATCCATTTGCATATCACATAATTTATCTTATTTGGACCTCCCTCAACTTCTCTGATAATCATTCGTAGTTCAAATCCTATCTTCGCATTCCTTTATTTCAATATTTCCATTAAGTTTTATATTTCTATTCTTATTTGACTTTTGGTAATATTTCCTTATATTTTCACAAAGCTTCTTTAAAACACACTAGCGTTGTACAATCCTCACATATATTTTTCAAATACTCCGTGAATTTCCCCCAGTCCTCAAAAAATCTTTGGTCTTTTTGGTATCTAATTTTTCCAGTTAATTTGTCCAGTTCTGCGTAATCTGTTAGTTTTGTCCTCCATTCTTCCAAGGTCGGAACCTCTTCGTGTTTCCACTTTTGGGCCAACAATGTCCTTGCTGCGGTGATTGCATACTGGAACAGTTTGCAGTCTCTCCTACTTATATCCATTCTTGTTATTCCCAACAGGAAGGTCTCTGGTTTCTTAGGAAAGCTATACTTTAGCATTTTCTTTAGTTCATTGTATATCATCTCCCAGAACCCCCTTACTTTCCTACAATCCCACCACATATGCATAAATGTACCTTCTTTCTCCCCGCATCTCCAACACTTGTTACAAATTTTGTACATTTTTGCTAGTTTTACTGGTGTCATATACCACCTGTAAACCATCTTCATTGCATTTTCTTTTAATGTAACACATGCAGTAAACCTCAAATTTTCATTCCATATTTTTTGCCAATCATCCATTTCTATATTGTATCCTAAATCTTTGGCCCACTGAATCATAACTACTTTTACCTCCTCATCCATTGTATGCCATTCCAGCAAAATTTTATACATTTTAGAAATTATTTTGCAATCATTATTCACAATCTCTGTTTGGAATTTTGAATCTTTTTCTTTATACCCTTTTTCTTTCTCTTCCTTTTTAAACATTTCATTTATTTGGCGGTAGTGCAACCAATCATAGACATATTCCTTTACTTGTTCATATGGTTTTAACCTCCACTTTCCTCCTTCCTTCGCCACCAAATCTCCATAGGTGATCCAATCACTTCTCATATTAATTTTTTTAACACCTATGACCTCTAATGGCATTTAGCCTCCTCTCACACAGCTAAGATTAGTTCTTCTCTGGAGAAGATAGAATGTGAAACTAGAGTGGAATGACTAAGCATGAAATATATGTCTCTATTTTCAGGGGGAATAGTTGCAGCTTGCAAATGGCTTGCAAATAGTTTAAATCAGCAGAATTCTATTAGGAATTAACAGCACAGCAAAAGGCTACGGTGTGTGTGTGTGTGTGTATGTGTGTGCGTGTGTGTTTGTTTGTTTAGCTGCACATTAGAACAGGTTGCTGAATGCTAGTACTATGGTTGGTGAGGAGATGTAATCAACAGGCTTGTGGGAATGACTGCTGAGGGAAGCACAGAATTTGGCCAGCCAGATATTGTTTTTGTGATTGGAATCTGACAAAAGGAGGGAGCTGTAAAAATGGTCAGATCTGCCTGGAAATTTACTTAAAATAGGTGTTATATATAAGGCGTGAATGTCCTTCTAAAACAAGCAGTACGGTAGTGCATGCTCCGTTGTTCCAATACCTGATTGACAAGAGCAGACACACTAGTTATAAAGGATGTGTGAATATCTCTCTTCCAATAGAACAGATAGTATGACATTAAAGTAGGCCAAAGTAAACGTTCTGCTGCTCTATTTGGGGATTGGGGGGTATAGAAATAGTAAGATGGAGCTGGGTTTTTGCTATGGTTTCCAGCTGCTGAGTAACACACAGTGTGAGCTTTATCCTCTTGGAAGGCTACATCCCAGTTTCATAGTTTCATTGTGTCTTTAGCTCTCAGGGGCTCCAAGTGTAGTAGAGGTGTGGTGAAGCCAAAGTATGATAGTTGCACGTCTAGAGCAATCCCCCAACTAGAGGAGAAATTGACAGATAGAATGAAACAGCAAAGGGTTAATATATAACTAAGCCAGAAACTAATTGTGTAAAAACACAATGCTTTGAGTGTGATCCCTCTGAGATTATATTCTGAGTAAAGTTGTGAGAAGGATCTTCACAGCCTGTTCTGTGAAGGTAAATGCTTTTGGAGAAAAAACTGTAACCTCCAGCGCTATTAGCTACAAGCAAAAATGGAAAAGCCGATTCCAATTTTGCAACCTGAGAGAGAAGCTAATTGCTGGCTTTCCTAAGCCCTGCTTGTGGTGTAGTTTTATTTTTATATTTGTAAGCCTCCTGGGAACTTTGTAACTGTATGTGCAATACATTAATCCCTATGATGTATTAGTCAATCAGTAATCAGGCTCTCATTCAAGATCTTTTCAAATACTAGTAGCGCCCTAGCACTGCATTGTGATGGGGACAAAATTGCAGTCTCTGCTGCATTTCCACTCCCACTGCAGTGATGTGCTAAGGGGAGAGGAGATGGTTTTTCTCCCCAAGGTAATGCTGTGCTGGGAGGAGATAGGATTGCACTATAAGTCTGTTCACTGCGGGGTTTCTATGTTTGTAATTTTCAGCTAAAGACTATAAAAATGCAGCTATGGGCTACAGGTCTCTCACTTCATAACAACCTTTCATAATGAAAATGTTGCACTTTTTGTTATAGAAACTTGATGAATATAAATTATGCAGCAACCGAATGCATAAAAATTCTCATTGTGCAATAGGACTTGAATGTTCGCCAAGGAGGATCCTTCTAAATAATACTTTCCGTGCTCTTTTAAAAATTTGTTTTGGTCTAGTAGAAGATTTATTTTGACAAGTAATCTTGGCACTGATAAAAGAAAGAAGAACCTGAAGCAGGAGCAAAGAAAGATAACAGAGTAAAATCTCTAAGGTCTCGTTTCACTTTAGAGATTATAACTTATGATGACAATTTAAATTAAAGCCTAAAAGAGCATGAAATCCTTTGGTGTTTGGGGCAGAAGATCCATCAAAGCCTAGGTTGTTATGAAGTGAGAAACCAGGATATTTTTCTATATAGAAAATTGCTGTAGAATACAAAACCATTGTAAAATAAAGTATCAAGGATGGTCTTTCTGCAACCCTTCTTTTGGAGAATGTGTTGACCTATTTCTAGTTCATTGGCCTGCATATGACACCACATCACACGAAGAACTTAATATGTAGAGCTCTACATTGCTGCATTTCAGTTTAGGCTAGGGATGGGAGAACCCTTTTTCCAAAGTGCCATTGCAGGGATCATTCAGTTGGTTAATTCTGCTTTCAGTAAGTCAGCTAACCAATGATGGAGGCATTGCTTAGCAACCAGGCAGAATGGCATGTTGTTTGCTGAAGCAGCATGTGCCCTGATTGGTTGTGTAGTACAGAAGGAGTTTCTCCTCTGTACGCATGGTTTAATGTCACTCTACTATGTAAAAGGCGTAAAGCAAGAAAGAGAAATTTCTCTGTTCCTTTCCCCTCAAATTTTACATTGTTTTTATTCTGTTTGCTAAAGCGTTATCAATTCTTTTCTCTTTGGACTTTGTCTGAGTTATTTAAGTGACCTTGTGAAGACCTTTTTTTAGCCCATAGGTCACATTCCCTGCTGAGCCACATTCTAGAGACCACATGCTAGTGATGGTCAGGGCAAAAGCAAAAGTGGATTGAGCAATGATTTTACCATTGTATCACGAGTGTCTGCACACCTGCACATATCCATGTCACACCCTTCCATCCATGCAAGCGAGAGGCATGGCCAGAGTTCTAGGACACATTCCAGCCATGCAAAAGCACCGAAGAAGAGTGTGACTTGGGCCAGATAGAGAGACATTTGGCCTCCAGGCTGGAGAGTCCCTGCCTTTGGTTTAGGCAGGGTGCATGCATGAACTGAGCCTCAGCATTTTACTTATTTAGGAAACTTAGATGCCATCTAAAAAGCTCCAGGGAAGCAACAACAGGTTTTTGTTTTGCTTTTTTAAACTGTTTGCAAGTGAAGTGAATCACAAACTTTTGAAATATGCTTCTTTATAAACTACAATGTCTTATAGGAAAAAAAGAAACCTGAAGAGAAGGCAAGAAGTTTTAAAAGATGGCTAAGAAAGTCTTGCATGTGTTGTCAGTGTCATGACTTGTCCCTAGCATCAAATATGGGTTGGAAAGGAATGGTGAAGATGACAACAACAGAGAATGGGCACATGCTTATTTGTTTTCAACATCAAAGATATCTTTAAAAAAAACCTGTTTCGGCAGTGCCTGCCAGAATTGATGATCGTTTCATATATATGAGTGCTATGCTTAAAAAAAGAAATAGTGACTGCATTTTATTTTATAGCTGGCATGGTAAAACCTTTCCCAGGCAAGCAGATAACATCTGTGTTTGGAACTATATCAAAGGCTTTTAAAAGCATCTGTATGCAGTGGTTGTGTGATAAAACAAAATAGTATTCAAGGCACAATCACCAATGGGGCTGAAGTGACTTGTGCCTCTGTGGTGATCTTTTGATCATTAAACTAATGTTTTCATGAGAAGGATATAGGGTGTTTTTTTTTTAAGGATTGGTTTTGGCTGGGGACTCACAGTTTCCAGCATCTACCGTATTTTGAATTGGGATACTAGTGCTGTACTGAACATTTGTTGACCCTCTTGTATCACGTCATGAGAAAATAAATTGCATTGAAAAGTTTTCAAAGAGGAGGAAAATTGTTTGGTGAAAGTCTGTGTCAATAGGTGGGTTACACATTGTGTGTATGTTTTCTTTTAAAATGATCAAGTGAGCATCCCTTTTGTGGCAGCTGGGGAGGCTGTCTATATGATGATGATGATGATGATTAGTCCTTTTACTAATGAATGAAAGAAAAGGAAAACAGGTAAAAGGAAGAACTTCCCTGAAAAAACAAAATCAGTGGTCACACCCATCTCAAGCACTTGGTAGCCAGCCTTCCTGGTTTCTCAAGATGTAACATCATGAGAAAACTGCTCCCGTGTGTTGCTTTCACTTCAGGAAGTAAGGATAGCTGGGGAGGCTGTACTGTACTAGATAAAGGTTGAATGGAAAGAAAAACACCCACAGGGGAGAAATTCAGTTCAGTAATGAGAACTTCCTTAATCTACACTTTCTGAAACAATATACTGTACAGCCAGACCACAGGCATTCTTCAAAATGCACACTTCTCTGAATTTTATTGGACTAATGTCTACAGAAATGCATGTATTGGTGGAAAGAATATACAAAGATGCATTCTTTGAGAGGAAATTGCTTTGTGGTTCGAGGACCCGATCCCCACATAGTGGAATGAAGACATACAGACACGTGATATAAGGTTAATGGGCTAGAAAAGGCCACAACTTTCTTGATTACAGCAAGTGAAAAGGTATTGGCTTAGGCATTGGATCACGTCACTTGACTCCACCCACTCGGAGAGGGATGAATCAAAAAGGGGGGCTTATTCACCAGTAGGTGGAGCCTGTTGATGCGAATCCAACTATAAGCTCTCCCCTGATGTCACCGAGGGTCGTGCCATGGCCTCCTGCCACGCAGGCATCAGACAGAATACATGACCGCCGGATTCCTTTAACAGAATACCCAAAAATTGAAGGTGTAGGTGATGGCCACACCTAGCCCTTCCACATACCACAACACATTATTCCAATGCCTAACCTACCCACCAATACCACGAAGGTTGTGATGATTGCTACGAGGTAGGCGAAAAAACCAAAGCCTAATGCCAAATGGAAAAATTCCTACCAGGCCTCCCAGACAACCAGGGCGACCAACCTAAGGTCCATAGCAAGGCCAAGAGAAAAACTGAAACCCTGAGCTCTAAGGGAGTGGAGGGTGGGTGACTCGCGACGGGACAACGAAGAGTGAGGCTGCGTGGCTGGAGCAGCAGCGATTTACGCTGCCATCCATGCCCCTTCGAAGGCACCTGGTTGGGTGCCTGCCCGTGGGCGTGGTGCGCCAGCCAGGTGAGTGGGAGCCAGGGGGCTAACGCCCCTTGCTTGAGGCGGAGACCGGCTCCCGCCCACAACCACTCCCCTCTTTTGCAGGAGGAGAGTCTTTGCAAAACTCTGCACATTAGGCAAAAATGGCTACCAATATGCAGTTTTTAAATACTTCAATACTAGGGGAAATTCACAACAAAATGCTGATGAATTTCCATGATGACTGTTTTTTATTAAACAAAGAACATGATGTAAAATCATTAAGTAGCTCCTAAAGATACAGCATCAGTAGTGAAATGAAATAGCAAAGGTACACAAATATTAAATATATGTTTTAAAAAACATAGAGGGTCAGGAAAGATTTGGGTAAAAATATGTGATTTCAGGAGTGACTAAAACAGATAACTAATGCTGTCTTATGAATTGTAGCATGACTAGAAGGGTAACCATGGAAAATGGAAAAACACCTTGGGAAAAATTGCAGGACAGTGTCAACAAGAAGGTTCTCACTAATCATCTAAGTGGCCAAATAGGCCTGTATATGGGGAAGTGGTCTTTCAGGTTTTTACATGTTAATAACAAGAACTTGATCCAGTAGCTAATTTGCAGTCAATGCAATTCATTTAGCACTGGTGCAATATATACAGATCCAACAGTGTTCTGCACCAGCTTCAGCTTCCAAACTAGTCTCAAGGGAAGCCCCACACAGTTTGTGTTACAATAGTCCAGTTATTCTATTTGAGTTATTGTAAGTGTCCTGGGATGACTTATGATGAAGAGTGGGCTGAAATATTTTAAACAAAATAAATGCTTAATAAATAGTTTTGTCCTGAAAAAAAATATGTTATCAGAACTGCAGGCAGGAAACTTTATTTTATGTTACAAGGTTGACATATTCAAGTGCAAGACTTGCAAAAGAAAAGAAAAAGAATCCAACTTGGCATAGAAATTGAAGTTTCATAACACCTGCAATATATTGAAAGTAATTAGCTGAGTGACTCTTTACATGAGATGCTAATCACAAATACCTAATAAAAATAAGTCTTCAGGCAACAGAGAAACATAAACTGATAAAATAATGTATCCCTATTTGTTTGCTAGGAGGAAAGCATAATATTTTTCTTATCACTATATGATATCCATGTGAAAAGAAGCCCTTGTTAAGCAGTTCACTTATTGAAAACTAACTATTTACAAATGTTACTAATCTTTTGACTTCTCAACACAATTCATCAATAGATGGAGCTGAATGATAAACAGTTGTAAAAATAAGGCCATTATGGTACTATATTGGAATGTCTTGGCATTTAAAATCATTTCCACCACTTCACAATATTGTCCAATTTTGAAATGCAGCTAAATTAGATTTTCATCTTGGATTACATATTTTGACATTTTAATATCAAAACCATCCCTTTCCCAAAAGCTTCCATTTATGTACTGTTATAAAATTTTTATGCTTTGAGGTTAACAAAATTTAAGAAAGTGACATAAAACCCATATAAAAATTCATTTTATGCGTTCAGGTTCCTTTTCTGTCTCTGTGATCATTTGTAAGTTTCATGAAGTTTCACAAAGAGTTTAACACTATTCTAGAGTGGGGCTCACTAACATGGTGCTCAATATAGATCCTCAGTCCATATGGACACTGACTGGTTATATGTTTGGTAAAAAGGAAATGCTGATATAATCATATAATTGCTGGAAGATTTCTCTAATATAAAATCCTGAATGCAAGTTATGTGACATTTTACCACCCCCCGAGCGATACTGAAACAATGTCATTGAAACACTGACCACCTAAAGAGATATCAGTTCCAGGGGGCTACTGTAGAAGAAATCCAAACAAGTTTCAAAGAAAACCTCTGGTGAAATTTTCAGATGAGAATAAATAGATGGTGAGCACAAAGGACTTCATAGGGAGTAAAATAACATCTACTTCAAATTTGCTGACAGCAGGGCTGTTCTGTGGGGATGGTGAGTACACAGGAAGGCCCACAATATAAACTTAAAAATGCTTTGAGCATCCCAGGGAGACCTCAGCCTGAGAATCTCTCATCCCATTCCGATCTCTCTCTGCTTTGACTGGGAGCATCTCAGAGGTAACTGATAGAAAATACGTGGGGAACTTAAAAAGAAGCACCCTGAAGATTCATTGGAGGTTAGAATCAACATCAGAAGATGTCCAGCAGAGAGATGAGCTGGAGGCTTGTATAACAGATCATTGACAGCCATGTCTCCTTGACTAGCATTGTGGTTAACCAGTCAACAGGGGAGGATTAAGCAGGGGAGGATTAAGCAACATTACACACAAATGCGGATCTACAAATGACTTGTATCATGTCACTGAAGGCAGGTTGATAACAGATTGATAGAAAAACTACATATAAGTAGATTGGGTTGGAGGGTGGGATTTGTGGTTGGCAGAGGTTGTGGGAAGTGCCAGCATAAAGAAATCCATTGAAGTTCAAAGTTGTTTTCAGAAGTGGTGCTTAAATGAATGTTTGCATTGCCTGCGTCTAAAACTGGCATTGACTATTAAGTTTTTTTAAATGAGAAAATCCATCTCTTGTGCTTTTAATCTTGCATTAACTGTGTTCCTAATTCACACTAAAGGGTTTGTAGGGTTACTTGGGAATATACCCAGAGAGTATCAGAATTGCTTAGTTGCCGGGGGTGGGGGTTGTTCCTTTATTTTATATATGCTCTGACAACTGTAGTGTTGATTCTTAGTCATCACACACACCAAGCTCTGCCATATACAGTAGTGCAATTCATAAAGCAGTGCCAAATGCAATGAATGATTCATATGTTTCCCATTTGCTCTAACTGTGAGCTGGACTCTTGCTCTGGCACTAAAAGCATTGTAATAAAAAGCAGACTTGGCCAATGCCTACACTGACATTGTTAAAGTCTTCTGTTACCCTTGACCAGCTAACTTTTTAAAAAGGCATTTGCATTAAAAAATCTTAAAGCAGTTTACAAAAAGAGTAATCAAATGGCAACAGTGCAAGATAAAAAAACAAAGCAACAACATCATAAAATATAAAACCACAATGTTGAATACAGATCCATTAAAAGCTGACCTCAGTGATCTGGGAACCCCTATGCAAAGAGACAAGTTTTTCAAATGGTGCGGAAGATATGAACATTTTGACAGGGTGAGTAGCCTAATTCAGACAAATACTTCTCATCATGTCTCCATCCTACTGTCTGTTGGGGTTACTGCAACTGGTGTCAGAAGTACCCACATAATTTGCACTATCCATATGATCAAACCATCCATTACTTATGCTTAGACCATGTAATTGCAGCCATGCTTCTCCATGTGCCTGACACAGCCTCATTAATCTTCTTTATTTGTGAAAGTTTTAGAAGGAAAGCACTGAGCTTGCATGTGTAGTAGTAATACATGCCTTCCCTAGGCATGATGTTTATTAGATGGTATGTTAGATGATTTTAGAAGGTGTTCTGTTATTTGCATACATTGTATACAATGCATAATGACACCAACAGTGAAAGATAATAATAATAATAATTAATAATAATAATAATAATAATAATAATAATAATAGAAGCAGTCTATCTTGAAGACTCAGAACAGTATCCTATTTGTGGAAAAAATAGAGAGAGAAAATTAGAATATTAAAAATAGATATGGAGAATAATTTCCTATTGGGTCATTAGCTAGTTTTTTAAAATTAGTTTTTATTAAAGTTTTTTTGTAATGCAAAACAAACAAATAAACAAGGGAAAGTACATATAGTGTCTCCTCTTTCAATTTACAGAGTCTTTCTTCACAGGTTGTTTACATTTGGTATGAGACCCTATTGTCATAGACAATGGGGAGAAAGAGAGAGGGGGAAGAGGGAATAGTTGTAGACATCCAATGGAAATAAAAAGCATTTATACTATCTCTGCAAAATGATGTTGTTCTGGATATGATGAACTTCCAAATGGACTTGTAGGACATTCAGCAAGAAACCCTCTCAATGACCCTGCCCTCAGGTTTACTAAAAGTGCATATTATTATGTATTTGCTTTGGGTCTATGAGAGAGTTACAACCGAGTTATTCATTGTTACAACCGGAAATGGTGAAGGAATTGGCTCCTTCTAAATGTATAGAGATCAAAGTATCTGACACATTAGGCAGAAACATGACTGAAAACCAGTACCATTTGCACGGTGACAAATTCCAGAGATGCAGATTGTTAGTCTGAAACAACAATACACAGAGTTATCCTCAGTTGACAGTTACACACCCAACCACAGGTAGCGACAGAAAGTGTGTGTGGAATGTCAGCAAGATGAGGCCAGAAGGCTCAGCAGCAGAAGAGATAGGTGTGCCACATGGTTATGTTGAGCACAGGGTGTATCCCATGAGTTAAAGTTATGATGCAATGATAAGGGTAAATATCACGTTTTCTCAGTAGCAGTAATCAAATATGATGTCTGAAAGGGCTCCCCCACTCTCCAGGTAGCTGTTTTTCACAGCGTAAGTTTGTCCTTGTTTGAGATGGTTCCTCCCTAAGGTGTGGTGTCCTGTTTATCAACTTCGTATTAAATATTACCTTTTGGCATATCCTGTGCTAATTTATGTCTGGATAATTTTACTGACTCCAGAACTGCAGAGAACTTGGCCACTCATCTGAGTCTGCCATTAAGCAGTCTTATGGCAGCCGTAATTCTCGGGTGGTTTCAAAGCATGTCTTGTCTTGTCATCTTTGTGGTTAAGATTCCCGTCCTATAGCTCAGATTACTTTAAAAGCAGGAGAAAAGGATGCCATACAAATATTCCAAGTCAGCAAAGCCTGCGGGAGCTTGACAATCGGTGGCTTACTCTGACTTAGGCTAGTTGTTGGTTTTGGCAGGCCTGTCAGTTTGTTCCCCCTCCTTCCTCCTAAAAGGGACTAGTTGTTCCTAAAAGACATTTAAGGGGGGGAGGGAATTGAGGTCAATACCGATGTGTAGAAGAAACAAAAACTGAAGAATCTTTGAGCAGGTCTTGGCAACCTGTTTATTGAAACAGTCTGCGCTAGTTGAGGACGTAGCATAAATAACACAAATTTACGACAGGACTCGATATGTTTCTTTGGTCTTGGATGTTATAAGAATAGGCTATGATTGCACCATTAGTCTGAGGGCAAATCATCCAAAATGAAACTAATAATTTCACAGTCCCTCTTTCCTTTTAAAGCTGTGGGAAATTCCATTCAGATTTTCAGAGACCTAGGGCCTCTTTCTTCCACCAGCATGGCACAGAAACACAGGTGTCTCATCAGGTGAACCCGTGTTCAATCCTGGCTCCTTGATAGGGATCTGTAGGGTATCTGCTGGCCACATTTCACCAGCCTACTATAGCTTTATAGGCGCATGGGAAATGTCTTGTGTGCTTGCCCTTTGAATTACAATAAATTAACTCATCTGCCCACACTTATTAATTGGTTCTTGATTTGCAGATCTTACATTTCAATAAACATAATCATTCCACCAGTTTGCTGGCTGTTGAGTCTTCTTCAGGGCTCTGGGGGCAAGAGTCCCATTGGATCAAACCACAACTCATCTAGCTCAGCATCCCATTTCCCACAGTGGAAACTGGATCCCTCTGGGAAGCTCCTAAACAGGTCATGAGGAGGTTGGAAAAGGAATAGATCCCAGCAACTTTTAAAACATCTACCAAAGTGGGAATTTTCCATCTCTTTCCAACAAAGCAAGCCACAAGAAAGGTTTTCTTCCACAACTGGATGTAACAAGGGATCACGTTACTTGTTTGCGCCTCACTCCTCCTGCATATATGTGTGAATCACCAGGAATACATCATCCTTATAGCAATGCTCTTAATTGAATTCACTATACGGCCCTTAAATTTCTATTTTCCTTTCAAGCTAATGTATGAATCATGCTGTAGGTCACATAGAAACTTTTAAATGCTTTGCAAGACCGCTTATGCCTCTTAAATCTGTACAATTACCTTACAGATGGTACATGGGTGGCAGATCAACACGCAAGCACAGGCCAACGCGAGCATTCCTGCCTCATGGTTCAACCTTTTATTGTACCCAAGCCCTCCACTCAGCGAGAACCGCTTTATCTGAATCAAAATACAATGAGTAATGTAACAGCAGGACATACAGCATAAGTTCACGAGGCCAAGTGCTCCTTTGTTGTATGTGGCACTTTACAGTACTTCCCAAGGCACTCCATGCTTCCAGTAATGAGGGAAATGAGCGTTTATTCGCATGCTGGCCATTCCAATTGCTGTTAGCTCTGCGGTGGTGATTTAATGTAATTGCGTGTTCAGTGTATCGAGATGACCCGGGTACAGAATCTAGATTAACGTTTCTTTTGTCTTGGAAGCTTATGAGAATTGACGAGGATACAGTAGGTTTGAGGTCGGGCCATTCAAAGGAAAGAAGATTAATAATTCCATTCAAAAGCTGCAGAACATGCAGTTCAAACGGTTCCCCATTCAGAGCCCATGAGATGTCTTAATCATAATGATGTACAAAAATGTTGACAGCTCATTTTACAGAAATCTCTCTCTCTCTCTTGAAACAGAAATGCTAGTAAATTAAAATCTGGATGTTTCTATTAAAATAAATAAATCATTCTTTGCAGAGGGAATTTGTGTATGTAGTTTTGAGTCTCTCACATCTTCATGAACTCAGAATATTTTAGTATTCTGAAATGGGCCATTCAAATAATATACAGTAGCACCTCGAGTTACAAATGCCCCAGGTTACAAATGCTTCAGGTTACAAACTCCGCTAACCTGGAAGAGTTACCTCGAGTTGAGAACTTTGCCCCAGGATGAGAATGGAAATCGTATGTTGGTGGCGCAGTGGCAGCAAGAGGCCCCATTAGCGAAAGCGCGCCTCAGGTTAAGAACAGTTTCAAGTTAAGAACGGACCTCCGGAACAAATTAAGTTCGTAACTAGAGGTACCACTGTACAAATTTGTTGTTGTTTAAAAAACACTAAAAACATATAATCCCTTCTTGATGTTTCATGTACTCAAAAATATAGGAAGTCAGATTTGCTTGTGTTGAAAAAGCTCATTTTATATTTTTTAAATATAGACATACAGTTTCTGACAGGAGGGAAATCTGTTTTATAACCATAGAAACCGATCATTATTGTGAATTTCTGGAGAAACCGTTAAGCAAAACTCTAAGGGGATCTATATTGGTATGGAATTGCATAATTGTATGTGCATGCTCTGAGCTTCTTTTCTTTCCCCCTCTTAGCTGTTATGTTGACAGCAGCAGTTTTGACAACAATAATTGTATCAAGTACATACTTTATCCCAGTGGTGCAGTTAGATATTTTCAGATACTTTATGGTCTTGCATTGCACTTTAGATGGTAAAGTGTATTACTTCACCTCAATATGTGGTGAGACAGCCCTATTGTGTTTGAGGGCCCTCTGACAGCTGAGTGGGTCCTTGGACTTATGCCCCAATCTCTTGCATTTACAGCTCCATGACCCTGTTCCTTCTTTATACAAATCTTCTAAGTATATTTGTGTACACTGGTTGAAGATTCATGCTTCCCTGCTTTGCTCTCATGTATGTGCCTGACTATTCCCCCAAAACTGGTCAGTTTCTCATGCTTTTCAATAAGGTCCCCCACCTCCACCCTGAAGTCTCACTGAACCTCAAACTGCTACTTCAGAAAAAGAAACCCCCTCCTTTTTTTTAACATTGACATTTATTTCTCTTCTTTTGCTTTCTGCAAGTTACCTTGTGTCTTCACAATGTCTCCAGATAATTAATCTCTTTGACAAGTTCCACGGGGATTTGCAACTCACATGTTGCAGTCAAGTAATTCTGTGTAAATTTAGCCCGAAGACAGCTTTCACCTTCAAGTGTTACAAATTAACTGCGATTGATTGAAGAAGATATGATATGCCATTTTGTTCTGTGGGAGGCGAAACGGTTCCTTATGATTGAAAACAGATATCTTTCTCTTAGGTATTTATGCTATTTGCTGTATGATTGTCTCATATTATATGTGGTGGGTCCCTGCATACTTACAACAGCTTCTCTGTATGAACAAGCCTGCTCTATGAATCCCTCTCATTGGGGTGGGGAAAGACAGAGGTCCCCCCCTCCAATCTTCCAGATCTTCTTAGAGAACAGTTGCATGTAGTAAAGCCTAACTGAAGCATCCTCTCTCCATCTTAAGCCCATGACTTAGGGCTCATCCAGACTTCCCTTTATGCTATGTTTCTAGGCACAGGTACATGCTTTAAAGCTCTGTATCTGAGTGATCTTATTTATTATTATTTTTCGCCCCAGCACTTTCCCCACAAAAACCCATTCTTTACTGCTGAATCGGATCAAGGGGCAATTTGTAGGGAACTCAAATTGCCATTTGCTCTGATTCAACGTTAAAGAGTGGGTTGGGGGGGGCACATGGAACTTTAACATGCAGGCCTGTGCCTAGAAATTGTGAGGCAAAATGTAAGTGTGGATTAGCCCTAAATGTTTCAACACTAAGCATATGTTTTCCCTGCCCTTTCTGCTTTGCTAAACAGCAGCCCTGATGGAGTTATGGAGTACTCAAAACATATTTACTATTTCGTAATGTTTCAGTTTCTCCTTTTAAAAGTGAGTAGCTTTGTTTTTGAAATGAATAAATTAACACCTGCGTAGCATCATAGGATGTGGCATTACTGTTTTATTAAACCATGGATGAGTGATTACACTAAAGCTTAGTATTAAGTGTGAGACTTGCCGAGTGCCTTAACTTTGACTTGTTTACTGCCAACAAACCAGTCTGAAGCTGTGTTTTGTTGTTGGTGTATGAGCCATGGTTTAACTATGGTTTGGCATTACCGGCAAATCAATCATCTTTCCCTGACTATGGTTTGTTTGAGCATCCTGACTAAATTAAAATGGCATGAGGCAAGAGCAGATGGAGAACAAGCCAAACTTTGGCAAAAGAAACTGTGGTTAGTCTGATGCTCTGTGAGACAACTTATTAACTTGTTGTTGTTTTGTGCAAACAAGGCCAGTATCTAACCTAGCAGTATTCTTCTGCAAATACTTTGAAATGATAATTAGCATCTCTGTGTTGTGGAGGGAGTGGAATTGGGTAAATGCCACATAGTGGAGTACTCAGATGACCGCTGCAAGTTCTGGATGCCACATTATGCACAGCTGTTTGAATCGAAAGATCTGCTTTGCAATGCATGGTCGATGTTAATGGATTTCCTGACTCTCTGGTAAGAGATTGCCCAAGACTCCAATTTAATATGATATTGAAGTATGGAGCCAGCTTTAATCATGCAGTCTTTTAAAGTGCTATTGTTCTTAGTCTTCAGAATAAGAATCCATATAGATCTAATTGCCCTTTTAAAATGTGGGTTTTTGGGGGGAGGGGGTTATTGGGTTCTTGTTTTTATTTTGATTATATATTTTGTGGTTTTATATTTTGATTTTGTTCTGTGAACCACCCTGAGAACTCTGGGTATAGGACAGTATAGAAATTCTAATAATATTAATATTAATAATAATAATAATAGCAGCAACAACAACAATAAATAATGCATTGCTCAGTATAATAACAGAAGTGGGCTTGACATTTTAAACTGTTTTTCTTTTCTTTCTTTTCTTTCTTTAAAAAGATGTTGCATCATGCTTCACAGATGTTGGTGCCCTGTCATTTAAAAATAGAAACATGTCTTTTAGATCAGAGTCAACTTTTAGCATGATGTTCTTTAAGTGGCTATCAAAGAGCAAGCAATTCAGCAGTGGTGGAACAAAGTAGTACTTCATATACCCTTCATTTGGTTATAAATAGGACCTAGACAGACAAAAAAAAATCTGAGGATCCCCCCCCCCAAACAATACATTTTGGAGATTTAAAATCAAGTTGGCTGATGGATGAAGACTTTAGGCCAGCTTGCAAATGGTGGGGAAGGGAGCTATGTTCTTCTTAAAAAACCATGACAGGATATCATATTAAAGGTCCATTGCTCTCCCTACCCTTCACACCTGAATTGATGCTGATCAGACAGCAGATATGGAATTGTAACCGGGAGTTTTGGTACACCTAACATGGACTCATTGTGTAACTTTGACCAACTGTCACAATTTTTCAACTTCTCTTCCCCATCTGTAAGAGATGTGCATTATCAGTGACCCATTTTACAGGATCAGTGTATGAAAAAAGGATTGTGAGCATTGTGGAGCTTGCTACAGTTCACAACTGCCACATTTACCTAGCATTTCCATAGCAGTTAATAGCATTTGCTCAGTCACAAGGCACGAGTCCTGAGCACTGAAGCACCTTGGGGAAGGAGGATAGATTACCAAACCACATCAACACTAAGACTGTGGCAGCTTTGTGCAGCTTTGATCAAGTCAGTGCTGGCCCTACCATTAGACAGAATAAGTCAATTGCCTCAGCTAACAAATACTGTGGGTGGGGGAACAGTAGCAGTCCCTTCAAACCATTTTTCCACGAGGCGCAAGCCATTCCCAAGCTTTGAGCAGAGCTGTGTGTATCTAAGGATGGTTGAACCTGTCAATCCTGGTTACTCTGTTTTTGTTTCCCAATTTTAAGCTCAGTTCTCCACATTTGCATATCAGCTTGTGATTTTTTAAAAAGTCCTTGTGAAAATTCATCAGCATTTTAGAACACCTTTCTTACAATATGCACTTTTTGTATGCAATTTTGCCCAAAATGCACATTTTTGTAAAGCACTTCCTTCCTAATACAATGCAGTTTTGTATAATGCTGTTACAAATAAATGTATTTTAATGCACATTTTGCCCCAGCAGATGTGCTTTGGGGCACATTGGAGAGCTGCATTGCAATATTCAGGATCAGATTATCAGAAAAGATAACTATTTCTCTTCTTGCACTGCTAGTACAAATGAACTAAGTTTGCCTTTAAAGGCAAACTGAATCAAATTCCTCCCCCATCTCTCTTTCTGCCACAGGGTTGTCATACACCCATTAAACTGTCCCCTCAGGTTCACTGGATGCTATTTTGTTGCCAGAGTTGAAGGAGGACTCAATTGCCAGTGCTGTCAGGCTTAGTACATGAACTGGAGATCTGCCATCTTTTCCTTCATGTCAAGCAGCAGAGCGTTACCTTGGGCTGGCCCTGGGCTGAGTCCTTAAAGAAAACACTTTCTTTTTAAGTGTTTTGGAATTGTCTACTCTTTAACCACACTCTGTTTGACATGGTCCATGGAGCGGTTTTATTACCAGGAAAAACCACTGTGACAAAGCTTTGTGGAAAATATTTTTTTTATTATAAAACATACAGTATACTGATCTTAATATTTATATAAAACACAGTAGAAGTATCAGAGTCTTGTAAAGACCAATAATTTATACACTGAGACACAGGTCACTGTATTCTTCCAGTCTCATAGTCCGAAACAAACACCATACAAAATACAGAAGGACTGAAGTCAGCTAGGGATTCCCTTGCTGTGAGGCATTTGCATTGTTACAGTAATTATTGCTGTGCTGTGATGGAAAAAAAATCAGGGTTGTTGCTAACTGAAGAGTTGATCCCAGAGAGCTCATAGAAGAATGGTTAGAGAGTAAGTTAGTAATCATATTCTATAAAGGCTTGACTATGTCAAAAGTATTGCAGGGGATTATGGAAATAATTTTGTGTCCAACAAAAATAATAATGAAATAACTTCTCTTGCATCAGCTCTTTTGTTATATTTAATACTACTTTGGTACATTTTAAGGTGCATGTTGCATAAAGGAACAGATTTGCACTATCAGTGGTCATAGTACTTTATATCATAGGCAAAACCAAAATTGATTGGGGTAAGGAGAATTATCAACATGTTTCTCAGTTTGAGCTTTCTTCCAAAAGATGCACATTTATGTTCCTATTTTCTCCTTCAAAATAAAGCCATGGGGCATGGAAAGGGAACATGTGGCCCTTTAGGTGTTGTAAACTCCCATTAACCTGACTATTGGCCATGCTGCCCAGGGCTGATGGGAGTTGGAGTCCAACGATTGACGGGCCAGAGGTTTCCCATTCCTGCCACTGGAGTTTGTAGATAGCACAAGGTGTGAAAATATTAATTTGTCAAGTTAATGCTATACTTAGGACAGAATTACTTGTTACATGCCCTACAAGACTGCTTCTGAGAATAGCATTCCTGGATCAAGTATTCTCCTCTTCCCCAATACCAGTAGGAAACTCACAATAGGGTAAGTGTTCTGAGAAGTTATCCAGGAGAGAAAAACTGGACAGGGGGATTCAGTGGTCAGGGATGATGGGAATTACACTCCATCAACATGTGGAGGGTTACAGGTTCCCCACCTGCTCTGTGGCCCCCTAGATGTTATTGAGTTACACCTCTCATCATTCTGACTGTGTTGGCTGGGACCAATGAGCAATGTTGAGTCCAACAGTGGGGTTCCCCATTCCTGACCTTAAGGTTGTGCTAAA
This sequence comes from Podarcis melisellensis, assembly GCF_964234715.1. Lineage (NCBI taxonomy): Eukaryota > Metazoa > Chordata > Lepidosauria > Squamata > Lacertidae > Podarcis > Podarcis melisellensis. The sequence goes on from NC_138531.1 coordinate 35,062,470, forward strand.
TAATCCAGCCACTTATTAGGTTCCACTGATCACAGTGGTTAACTCTTCCACTGAAATCAATGAGTCCTGAAAGTACTTAACTTTGGCTGAATTGCACTATATACCCTAGATAGGTATATGGCAGGATTAAAGCACACTCCTCTAAATCAAATGAAAAACTGAAAAATGCTTAAAGTTCACCACATTGAGATGAAAGATTGTGGGCTATTAAATGTGCAGCCCCCAAGGTCTAGTCTCAGATTTCAAGACAGGTGGCAAGAAGCCCTCTTACATCACAGAGAGCGTGTAGACGGCTTCTCAGATCTGCTACCTGCCTGAATAGTATTTTGGAATTTCATGAAGGGTAAAGCTGTGATCCACCATTTCTGGCACAACCCTGTTCTTCTCTCAGTACAACTGTTTTCATTTAGCAACTGTATTTTCCTAGCTGTGCTCACTTGGCAGGGACTTTAGATATTTTTGTGTATTCAAAGGCATTTTTAAAAAACTTTAGAATATGTGTATGTAGGTTGCTTTTGAATCACTGCCTAGTATATTTTTAGCAGTGCATTTATAGAAGCCTGCATCCTTTTGTGTAGCCTGCTGGATGATTAATGAGCCCTGAGGGTGAAGGAATTTGTTTCCATACAGACGGGATTGAGCTCCCGTTGTCAGATGTGATTTGTCTGGGAGATCCCACGTTATTTCTGCTTTAGGGATCCCAATGGCCATGCAGTTCAGCTTCACTGTATTGCCTGGCCTTGCGTAAATGATGGGAGCCGGTTCGCTTGTGATCCGGGGTGGGTAGGCTATCACAATCACTGGGACATTCATAAGGGAAGAGCCATACTCGGTCGTGACCTTGCACAGGTAAGTACCTCTGTCAAACACGGATGCTTCACGCACTGTGAGAGAGCCATTCTCTAACAGGGAAAATCGCCCAACAGCCTGGGGACCATCTAACACCATCCCGTTGGGTAGAGTCCAAGTTATGCGAGCTTGCTGGCTGGGCTGGGTGATGCAGTGAAGCTGCAGGGTCTCCCCATTGATGATGCTCACTAAGTTGTTATACTGATTGCTGATTTCTGGTTTCAACCCCACTTTGAGGAAGACCACCCTTTCTGCATAACCACCTGGGTTCCTGGCTGTGCAGCGGTAAGTCCCAGCATCTGCTGCAGACAAGGCACTGATGTGTAATATTCCATCCCTCTTGTGGTAGAATCGGTGCAAATGGCTGCTCTTCTGCAGCTCGGTGCCATTGGGAAGGATCCAGGCTGTGCTAGGTTGAGGAGTCCCATACACTGAGCAGTTCAGATTGATACTGTGTCCTGCTGCCGCAGTGATCCTTTCAGTGACTGGATCCCGAAAGGCTGGCTTTTCTATGTGGTCCATGACCTGCAGCTGCACAATCAGCCTGCCCTCTCCCCCTTCATTCCTGCCAATGCACACCAACTGCACTGAGTCTGTCTGTCTCACTCCTCGGATGTCTAGTGTGCCATTGCGGTGCACAGTAATTCTATTCCCATAATAGGGAGCAGGCAGGATCACTCCTTCTGGGAAAGCCCACATGACCCGTGGAGTTGGGATGCCTTCAGCTTTACAGTCAATGAGCTTCCGGCTGTCTCTCAGGGCCATTTCTCTCACCGAGGTGATGGCACTGGGGTGCCCATTTATTTTTGGAGGTTGAACATTGACATGGATCCAGACAACTTTCCGGTCTTCCCCAGCAGTATTCCGGGCTACACATGTGTAGTTGCCACTGTCAGATCTTTGGGCCTTCTGTATGAGAAGCGTCCCATCCCTGTACACCTGATATTTATCTGACAAAAGTGGGATAGGTCTGTTGCTTGGAGACAACCACATCACTTTGGGTGTGGGCTCTCCTTTTGCTTCACATGCTACAGTTACCACATCTCCATATGGGATATTGAGAACTAAGTAGGTTTTATTCCTAATTGTAGCAGGTTCAGCCACTACTTTTACCCGCACTTTCATCTCATCTTTACCAATCTGGTTTTCGGCGTAGCAGGTGTAGTCTCCCTCTTCTCTCAGCCCTACGTCATTGAAGTACAGTGTCCCATTGTTGAATACAACATATCTCTTTGTTCGGCTCCCACTGTCATCTGCTAGCATGAGGGTATTGATCATACTGCCATCTGGAAGGCCCCAGGAGATCTCAGGGTTCGGCAGACCTGTAGCTACACAGTCAACTTTCAGGTCCCCTCCATACATCACCTTGCGGTTATTCTCATTCTTGTGTTCGATTTTGGCAGGTTTCATCATCACATTCACTTTAAGAACCACGTAATCATCTCCAATCTTGTTGCGGGCCACACACAGATAGTCCCCTGCATCCCTTTCAGTGATGGAATGAACAACCAAAGTTCCGTTCCCAAATACCTTGATTCTGCTGTCCAAACTAATTTAGAAAAAAGAAAGAAAACAAAACATGTGTTTTAAGTTTATGTTCATAAACCATCATATTTTGAGCCAGAAAACAAACAAGAACAATTATCTTCATTTGCAATCAAACAATTCTACCCTGCAACTGACTTTCTTCTAGTGGAAGGATGTTTTTACATCATTATACTTCTTCTGAAGATCCAGATTTTATTTACAGTATTCTATGCTGCATTTAGACATGGAAATACAAAGGAGGTGGGGGAATCTCCTGTATATATACACACCACAGATAAATCCCATGTAAGCTTATATGCATGGATACATATGTTTATAAAGTGAACAGGATATTGACAATATACTCCATATGGCAAGATATACATACACTTATTCCATAGAGAGCCACATTGCTTTGGTATGAAACAGACCAGAGAATTTATTAGCTATTATATAGCTATTATATAGATATATTGCCTTTATATTGTACATACGAGTGCCCACCTTCAGAATGCAGTCCTATGCACTTTTACTTAGAAGTCAACCACACAGTAATGGGGCTTTCTGCTGAGTAGACATGCATAGGATTGTGCTGCCAATTCCCAAATAGTTACCATGGGGCCTCTGGGAGCAGAAGATAATGGTTGTTTGGGTCTCACTAACACAATACAAAATATTTACATGGAGCAATCTAAAAAGTTTATAAAGCCTAACCACTTAATGCATAAGGGCATTTATCCTCTCTGCAACAGTAAAATGTATGATCAATCTATTTTAAATGGTTATAAACATCCAGTGACACTAAAAATAAGATGTTTGCCTGGGATGCTGCTCTGCAGGAATATCTAGTCCTTCTAGCTATGACCAATTCAGGAGTCACTCCCGTTATTCTCAGATCAGATAGATGGAAGAATTGCAAACTTTTCTCTTTGAGTTACTTTGGCGATTACTGTGTGTAGTCCTTTCTGCATTCACCAAACAAAGGAGCTTCAGGCAGAGTTCAAAGGAAAACTTGTGTGTGGTGTATCTAAATCCTATGCATGCTCCACTTCAAATGTTAAAACCAGCACTGCCAATCAGATGCAAACCACTCCCAAAACTATCTTAAACTAAGGGATCTTTTTCATCCCTGCTACCAAGGAGCCTAAAAGTGGAACAAGATGTTATAGAAGGTCTAGGGCTGCTGCTGCAAAAAAATAACATAAAATATGACACCCCTACACCTTGTTATCTGTTGTTAGGAAAGACTAATAAGATTCGGTGCATGGTGTGATACAATCACACTGTGACATTCTTCACTCTCACTAGTGAGAGTGGCAGCCCATGATGTAGAGTACAAGTTGGGGGAATTCGCAGTATGATGACCTATTGTGACTTCCTTACATGTTACAGGGAACGGGGGAGAAATAGGGGGATGATCCCATGTCTTCTGTAATATCTAATTCCACAGTATGTTTATAGAAAAGTCCTATAGAATCCATCTAAAAAACCAGGAGCCTCAAGAGTTATACACTTTTGAATGTTAAAGTTTGCCATACTCATCCTACTATAGTTCCATGACCTCAGGTATAATTAATGCATTTTATATGATGGGTGGATAAGCGGCCTGTATAAAACTCACATTTGTGAACAAATTACCTTTTATATAATTTTTTGTAAGGCAGGGTCAGTGCCAAAAAACTGCACACGCAACTATGTATTTTAAAACAACATTGCAATTGCAAACCAATTTGAAGTAGCATTGGTATAAATATAAATCAAGCCCAAGCATTTCTCCATACCTGAACCTCTTGGAAAACATAAATGATTGTATATATGTTTAATATAAATATCAACACTGGATTTCACTAGATGTACACAAGCATGAAGAGGGAAATCAAATCTCATATTGCTCTTCTAGCAAACATGGCCACAATCTGGTCAAAATGAAATACATTAAGCCCTGCTGGTTTAAGTGAGGAGTTCACCACACAATTATCCTCTCCTCAAGCCAATGCCCTGAAGAATGCTTCACTCTGGATACACTACAGCCTATTTTTTTTTTCAGATGGAGAAAAGTTGGACAAATAATGTGGACAGCTATGCAGGCCAATTTTAGCTTCACTACCCTCTTCATTAGAACTATTTCAAGGCATTCTACCTTAATTTAACCCATCCTTATCCAGAGGAATTTCCTATACTGGTCTAAATGAAAATTTCTGCCTTTAAGGTACCTTTTCCATAGTGCTTTGCTCCCTGCAGAATCCTGCATGCTGTGCACTGCAAGACATTCAAAAGCATAATCTGGCTCCATATTGTGGCACTTTGAATTTCACTGCTGATATGCATAAAAAGAGTGTACCTGAGCACGCACCAAACACCCTCCCACTCCTTTGCAAGGCAAGGGAAGATTGACAGTGGTGGGCCAGCTGTCTTTCAGGGATACTTTCCCATTGAGGAAACTCTGATAAGACTGCAAGGAACCTTAAAGGTATAGGTATCCCTGACCTAGATCCAGTCGCGGACAACTCTGGGGTTGCGTGCTCATCTCGCTCTATAGGCTGAGGGAGCCAGCGTTTGTCCACAGACAGCTTCCGGGTCCTGTGGCCAGCATGACTAAGCCGCTTCTGGCGAACCAGAGCAGTGCACGGAAATGCCGTTTACCTTCCTGCCAGAGCAGTACCTTTTATCTACTTTCACCTGATGTGCTTTCGAACTGCTAGGTTGGCAGGAGCAGGGACCGAGCAACAGGAGATCACCCCGTTGCAGGGATTCAAACTGCCAACCTTCCGATCAGCAAGCCCTAGGCTCTGTGGTTTAGACCACAGCGCCACCTTAGGATTCTTTATAAAACATGTATTCTAAACAAATGGTCTTAGGTTGGGATGCTATACATACTTCATAGGAAGTGTTATTGAACTCGGTTCAATTTGTTTCTGAGTGGCCATGGTGTACAATCAAGCACTTAAGTCCAACATGTCATTACAGTGCCAACTGTCATGGATGCTTTAGTTGAGATTCCTGCATTGCAGAGGATTGGACTAGATTGGACTCAGGGTCCCATGCAACTCTACTATTTCAGGATTGTATGCATGCAAGAGAATTGAAATGCTGTGAAAGGTATAACACTATTGCTGGTGGTTTACATTCTGAAACCATGTGCAAGATACAGAGCTAAACTGCACTCTACTGAGAAGTAGCTCAGAGAGCTATTCCCAAGTAAGTGTGTATAGGATTGCTGCCTAAAGGAAGTAACATTGAAATCACTATAGCTATAGTGCTAATTTGAAGAGTTGTTATATTTAAACTAATCAAAGACAACAATTAGATACATATATCTATGGTCATTCTTATTTTTTTACCTTTGTAGAGAATCCACCATCCTTTTTGAAGGCAGCCTCCAGAGTATCCGTGGCCAGGGGTCCCCAGAGGCGCTGCAGTCCAGTCTCAGGGTGCTTCCATAGGTCACATCTGTTCTCTGAGGAGAGCTCCCAGTAATCTTGGCATTTGTGGACTGCTTTCTGACATGCAACCATACGGTTCTCCTGGCAGCCCCAACCATGTTGGCTGCAATGCATTCGTAGCTCCCACTGTCTTTGGGAGAGACGTTACGTATGTAAAGAGTTCCATTTGGAAAAACAAACAGATTGCCGCGTACAAACTGGGAAGTGCGGATCTGGGTTCCATCAAAAAGCACCCAGCGTATGCCAGGCAGAGGAGCTGCTTTAGCACTGCAGTGAATGTTAATGTTCTGCCCTACGCTGAGGGTAATGTTTTCCTGTTTCTCCTGTTGGATAATAGGTGGCAAGGCAGCGATGTGAAGCCTCACGGCAAGACTGTCAGTTCCTGCAGCATTGCTGGCTATACACTTATATACTCCACGATCTGAGAAGTTAGTGTCCTTGAGGGACAAGGTTCGGTTTTCATACAGCATCACTCTTCTCTCTGTAGTGCTCACAGTTTGTAATATTTTCCTGTCGGGAAAAATCCAAGAAATATGGGGACTTGGAATACCATTGGCTTGGCACTCCATGATCACTTTTTCTCCAAAATAAACAGTCACATCTCTGAAGCGGGAACCCAGCATTTTGGGCTGCTGAGCTAAGACGGTCATCGAGACGATCATTTTATCAACACCGTGCAGGTTCTGAGCAGTGCACAAATACTGTCCACGGTCCTGAAGCTGAACATTGCGAACGAGGAACGTACCATTTTTTAAGACTTCAAATCGTTGTATCCTTGTATTGGCTGTCATGACAGCTCCTGAAAGGAAAAGCAGGAAGGAAAAAGAAGAAAAGCATTTTTGGGGATACCTTTTTTTCTGAAAAGGAACATAGAAACTGTAGTAAACTACAATATTCAAGATTATTATTATTTTAGTATGCATTAGTATTATATCTTGTATATTTGATAAAATTTAAATAAATAAATTTCTAATTTAAATAAATTAGAAAAGGCCAAGACACATCACTTTATTCCTTTTTTGCTGCACAATAGTACTCTGGTAGGACCTTATAAGAAGCAGAGGTGTGAAGATCCAATCTAGTCAATCATGTCAGAACACCCAATGGTCCCAGATGCAGTTTTATGTCCTTATTTGCATCATAAGAATTTTATGGCACTACCAACAGACATTCATCACAGTGCAGATGAGAATGGGCAGCCAGACACACAGAGGGTATAACTGGATAGGTGCAACAGTTGTGCCAAAACAGGTACCGTCAAACCCTATTATTAGGTAAAAAAACGAATCAGCGCACACCTAAATTAATGGGGAAATGGACACTGTACCCTCCAAATAGGTTCCTAAAGGGAATGAAAATGTATGTTTATTGTACATAAAACATACTGTTCATTGGGGGGGGATATAGAGAATGCCTTACTGAAGAGGTTGCCAACCTGGCACCTGTGGGCAGCAGCCCCAAACTCTGAATTTGCATTTAAAAAGTAAGTCTCTAGCCCTCCTACAAAGAAAGGTAAGAAGCAAAATATGCAGGTACTCTTCTATGTAATTTCTCTGAGATGAGCAAGCCTGGCTTCTTCTTCCTGTCAATGTTTTTTAGCCAATGACTGACATCAAAGCTGCAGTGGATAAGTGAGTTGTTTGGAATCCCTGGGATCCTGAATAACTAACTCCCCTCTCCCCATTCTAACTGGTTTAAATATCTTACCGGTGGATACTTTTGTCCAAGAAAGGAAAGGCTTGGGTTCTCCCGTGGCATCACATGGGATAACAGCATCTGATTCAGCAAGGATGGATAGACTGTTAGATCCTTTTGTTATAATCTTAGGCCTCTCTCCTTGTATCTTGAAATGTGTTGAAGGCTGGATTATGCTGGAATTAAGTGCCTTCACTCCTCCAATTTTAGGCACAAATAGCACATTAGGATTATTGTAGTGGATGTTTCTGGAGGACTGCATTGTGGAAGTCCCTTGTGGCTTAATGCTAGGAGTAGTACTCTCAGATGGCAGTGTAGTATCAAGGGGCACAGGAGGCACTGGGGTAGCTGCAGCCCTTAGAGGAGTGCTTTGTGTGATCACCCTGGTTGGAGAGACAAATTTCTTCTCGGTTGTGCTAACTGGGGGGTAAAGCGGATTAGGCACTATAGGTTTAGAGTTTACTCCCAATTGTTGGAATACCCTAGTTCTGTTCAACAGGAATGGTATTCTGGAATTGGGGAGGTAGGGTACAGCTTGATTTATTGTTCTTCCAGGCTTGTCTCTGGTGTCGGGAAGGTAGTTATTGGCAAAAACTCTGGAGTGACTGTTGAGTCTGTTTTCTCCCTGGTTGCCAAATCTGCTGGGGGTCTGCAACTTAGGTCTGTATAAAGGAGCAACAGTTGTGGTGGGAAAGGTCTCTGTATGAGGAGAAGAGGTTCTTTTGTCCTGAGTGGTATGTGCTGCGTAAGCTGTAATTTCTGGCTTATTGGTATAGTGAAGGGGGGCCTGGTGAGTTACAAAATGGTGATACAGACCTGGTGCAATGAGATATGGAGGCCTCATGGTCCCTCTTGCAGGGATCTGTTTTGGAGGTGCAAAAGCAGGTGCCTGATTAAAAATGGGTATAATTCCAATTGGCTGGTTGGGAATATTTGGATTCAGTGTATTGTATCTCCTACCACCATATGGTTCTTTCGGTTGCTTTTGTTGTGAGGTTATTCTGTTGTAGTTTGAATGGGAAGTGGAAAGTTCATTCTGTCGTGGGCTGAGACTGAATCTTTTGATGTCTGGAACTGCTACTTGACTAGATGTGTAATTTTCTTTTGTAGACAAATTAAGAGTGCTAGGCTTTGATGGAGGAAGAGTAGTGGCTAATGGTGCAGATGGAATAGGTAATACTGGGGGATAGTTTTTTTCAGTTCTATATGCATTAGTCTGATCATGTAACTGAGTAATACTTTCCTTTGTGTGCCTTGAAGATGGTGGTATAAGTGTTTTATTATGCCAAAGACTGATCACTTGTTTCGTTTTTGCAGGTGTGAAAATGTGATCACCCACTGTACCATGGTGAGAAGAAGTCAGTATTTCTTTTTGATGAGGAGATGGTGCCACTGTACTTATCTTTAGAGAGTCTGAAAATTTCTCCTGTTCATCTACAGTTGGAGGATCCTTAAAGCGTTCCCCCATGCCATCAGCAGTACTTAAACGCTGTACCTGGGAAGGTCTTGACTGAGCTACCCTTAAGTCAACTTCATTCCTTGAAGCTGATGAACCAGTAAGAAAAGCTTCTTCTTTGAATTCTGGGATCTTTGAGAAACTAAGCTCAGAAATTGACACTGGTCTAGTGATACTTTCTATAGATACTGAAATGCTTGTTGTATGAGTGTTTCTAACTTGGTTATTTGCTGAAACACCTTCCAAGACTTTGATGAATTCATTGCCTGCAGATGTTGTAAGCATATGTCCTGAGCTGTGAGACAAATGTGGTTGTCTACCAGGGGCTGTAGTTAGAGAATCCGGTGTTGGTGTTGTCACCATGTGACTTTTCCAGTCCTTGGCAGCATTGGAAAGAGTTACAGGTATTTTAGGTGGCAAAGTAGAAAGATGAAGAAATGAAGCTTCTTCTGTGTCTTGGGCCCCAGTAGACTTCCTTAAGGCAGCAGTACTTGTAGCTAGTGGAGAACTTACTTCAGGAGGCTTATATTCATTTCCATGTTGTGTTTCAGCATCAGATTTATGATGACCTTTAAAAATGGAACCCTGCAAACTTTGGGTAGCAGCTTCCGATTTAGATATTTTTCTAATAAAAGGTGTCTCTTCTATGGTGAAGACAGTAGGAGGGATAAGTTTTGGTCTTCTGAACCTATTTGGTCTTAATCTCCTTCTCCCATATGGTCGTCTTCTGGGATGATGGATGACCTGTGAGTTAGAGGTAGTTGTTTTGCTTGTAATCATGGTAACTGTGGTCAATTTGTTACTGGCAGCAGCAGTCATTGTTTGGGTCTTCTTGTTAAGTGGAGCAGTGGTACTTTCTACAATAAAAGTGGCTTTGGGGTTTTGAGCATCTGTTTTTTCAAGTATTATACCTTCAGAACCCCTGAAAAGGTCAGAAGAAATTCTTCCTTGCTGGTGCTCTATACTACCACTTTCTGTAGCTACAGAAGCAAAAATAGTAGTAGAGGCTATTGAATTAATATAATTTTCAGTTTGAGAATGTGTGGGATGTTTTACAGCATGATGTAGTTTATTCATACTTTTCTGCTGTAAATTTGTTCCTGAACCTTCAGTTTTTGCAGGGACAGGTGCTTTAGGTGATAGTTCCACAGATGATAATGGATAAGGAAAGCTGCTTGTTACTCCTTCATTTGAAGGGTCTTGGGTGAAGCTATCTATGCCTTTTCGTGCCCCTGGTGGATCATCTTTCCTCAAATCACTATGATCCCACACCTGTGTCTGTACAGTTGGAGAAATCAGAGCATCTCCTCCAGTAGGTGTTTCTCCCCTGTTTGACAATCCACTTGCTATGGAAGACTCAGTACTCATTGGTGTAGACGGTGTGTGGTCTTGGTTATTATTCTGAGCGTTGACAGTGGGAAGAATTGTGACTGAGAACATTTCTCCCTCACCCAGCTGCAATGAATCTGCAGAAGACTCCTCTCCATTGACTTCCACAACAGTGTTTGGTGGAGGGCTGATAATGGGAGGAGCGTTGGTGGTTTGGTGCATGGACGGCGTCTCTGTTGTAGTCCTGAAGGAAGTGCCTGGTACCATTGTTGTTCTAGGGAAATTTTTCCCACGGACTTTTGCCAAAATGTTGGCCCAGTGCTGCGGATTAATTTGTTTGTTGGCCATATTTATTCTCCTTCGGGATTCAAATACCCTACGGCCCTCTGCAACATTGATCTCTTCAGTCCTGTCCATGCCTTTCCATAATTTCATTTTGTGCCTTCCTTTTTTGTTCTTCTTAACCTGAACCTGAGGAACATTATCATTCTTTTCTTTAAGGGGCACTTCACGGTCCTTCAGGTGGATTTTTTTGCTCCGAGTATCATCAGCTTCTTCAGCACCTGATCCCTCATCATCTTCTATGACCCGCCCCTTTGCTTTTACAGAGGTTCTTGAACCAAGGCGTTTTTTTAGTTTCACCCTTTTTGAGGATCTGTCAGAGACCATTTTATTTACTGTGACTTTAACAGCAAATTGATCTGATCCTTGCTGGTTTATAGCCACACACCTGTAGTACCCACTGTCACTGACATGGCTGCGTGGAATTAAGAGGGTGCCATTGTCTAACAGGTACTGGTTGGATGAGTTTGATAAATCATGAAGGACATGGCTGCTTGGGAGTACCCAGCTTATGTGCGCTTCTGGTACAGCCACTGCACTGCAGGGCAGAAGTATGGAATCCCCCACATTTTTTTCAATTTTCATCGTCTCAGAGTCAGCTGGCTGGATGACTGCGGGTTGTACCAGAAGTCTGTAGGCCATTGTGTCTGCATCACTCCTCACTTGAGCAACACAGTGGTACACACCAGAATCAGCATAGGCCACGGATTTGATGACCAACTGACCGCTGCTGAGGACAGAAAACCTGCTGTCTTCCATTCTGAATGGAGCTTTTAGTTTAGTTCCATCTGGAAGTATCCACACGATGGAGGGACTTTCTGATGCTTTCACATTGCAACTTAGCTGAGCATCCGAACCTTCCACTACACTCTGAGCTGCCTTTGTGTGCTGGTCTTGCTCTATCATAACCCAGCTGCTTCTCTGCTGTCTGTTTTCTTGAATCTGAAGTGTTTGAGAAATTTGGGTAGAAAAAGAGAGCACTACTTTATTCCCTGTGCTCTGGCGCCTGTTCAGTTGGATATGTATCAGTGGCTGCATCACCCAGGAAGGCTCAGCAAGGATTCTCCCTTTGACACCTGTGTAGTAAAGAGCATCATAATCAGAACCTTGCTTGTAATGGTAGCTTAATTTGGGTTCATGGCTGAGCACATGCTCCCTTTCTAACTTGACAGGCACTTCACTATAATAAGCAATAAGCTTCCACAATTTTTCATAGTTTTCTCGGTTCATTGGGCATTCCAGATCCAAGGAAATGGTTGCGTTGATTTCAATTTCTTGAGGCGAGTTCTGGCTCCACTGAATTTGGGTGGTGTTTGTTGGCTTCTTGATTTCACACTTCAGATTCACTATGTTGCCATGCTCATCTGTCAGGTTCAGAGTAATGTTCCATGGAGACAGCTGAAATTCTTCCATGGGAAGCTCAGAGACATCATCTTCCTCCACTTCCTCCATCTCCTCCTCGAGGCCAATGCTCTGTTTCAGTGGAGACTGTATGATAGGCTTTGTGCAGGAAACATTTTTCACATTTTGAATGTCTTGTTTCTGGAATTGCTTAGGGAAGGTGCATTTAGGGCAAAGCTGGCCTTCTTCATAGGCTTTGTCTTTTTTACACTTTAAAACAGCTGGAAGACAAAAAATAATAATAATCTAAAAGTCAGGTGGAATTTTGACAGAGAAATGCTTTATCTGAAAGTTTTGCTTATACAACACTCTATCAACTAGCCTATACAACCTATTGATATATATATATATATATATATTCAAATGCCTTGGTTTAGAGGATAGAACTGGGAAGAGAATTCTAACTGAAAGTATCATCATATGGAATAAGAAACGCAAGAACCTTCCTTCTGACTATTCATATCCTTCTGCCCTATCATACTACTGTCTTCCAGAAATTCGGCCTAACAGCAATAGCTATTGGTTTCACAAGCATTAATTCTGCAGCTTTGGGAGCTCAATACATGCTATTTAAAACATTTAAATGAGGAATAGGGAGCCTCCAGTTTATGGGTCAAATTTGGCCTACCAGGCACCTCCATTTGATCCAAGGTGCCATTTTTCTCATGCTGTGGCCACTTTCCCCACATCTGACATTATATGTGATATTCGGTATGGGACAGGTAGAGACATGGCTGCTCCGAGGAGGATTGAACTCCCTGAGCACCTGAAATGGTACAGTCCACTCTGCCATTTCTGAACTGAGCCACCATATTCTGAAACATGTGTACGCCTGACTGCTATCATTGCCCCAAAGAGAAGAGGTAGAAAATACCCTTTTCTGTAGAATGGAAAGTTCCCCAGTTAAGTTGGGTCTGTTGAGCTAACTGCTCTACAACATCAGAAATACATGAAAGAATCAGCCTCCCCACACCCAAATCATGCCTTTAAGGCCCAATATGTAGCATGCAGCTGTGTCTTCAATTTTGACACTTTCCCCCCTAAGCCTTGCAACTATGTGGTTTGTCTAAACTGCATCTAGGGAGGGGAAGGATACCAGCAGAACTGGGAGCTACTGCATCTATAGAATTAAAAAAAAAAAGGGAAGACAGAACGGCATGCTATGTATTTAGCATAACGTGTAATTTGCCCCTTATACTGTACTTTGCTATTCAAATAGTGCCCAATTAGCTTGGAGGAACATCTCAGGACCAGTTCAGGTGTATTCACTTCTATATTTTTAACACTTTCCATTGGTTTGGTTGGTTGGTCAGGTCCTGCTCTGGGGCTTCCCAGAGGCATCTGGTTAGCAACTGTAAGAACAGGAGACTGGACTGTGTGTGCCATTGGCATGAAATTGCAGGGTCTTCTTATTTTCTTATGAATTATGGAAAGGCAGTTTTTAAGGTTTATAAATAAATAAATAACCCAGCCCCCGAGTATAGGCCAACAAAGGAAGGCAATATTTCTGCGATAATTTCCAATGCAGTAAAACAACAACTATGATCTTCCCTTACCTGGAAACTTCTGATTCCATTCAAGGAACCATTTCAACCTGCAGTCACAAGACCAGGGGTTCCCATGAAGATAAACATTCTCTAGGAGTGGCATTTTTTGAAAAATGCCCATAGGCAGTGTTCTAATGGCATTTTCAGACAAGTAGAGGTGCTTTATTGTCGACAGCCTGAAATAATCAAGGACCAAAAATGTAGAAAACGTGTTGAGGTGAAGCTGTTGGAGCAAGTTTCCTTCCAAATGGAGAAGTCTGAGGGAAGTTAATCCATTAAAAGCATTTGGGTGGATGAATTCAATTCGGTTGTGGTCCATGTGCAATCTCATAAGGCTGGAAAGCCCTTGGAGGGTTTGACCAGTTATAACCTGCAGCTTGTTGTAGCTTATTTTGAATACCTAAATGGCCAGGTAAAATGAATAGGTTAATACTTTTTAGTAGTAACATGGCACTGCAGAATAGGCACACATAAAGCAATACAGGAGAATATAGTGGCCCAGACTAGACAAATGTAGTCACACTTCAGTCCCTTCAAAATAAGCAGGATTTACTTAACACAGCAAAATGGATTTCAGTACGATGTACATAAAGTATGATTGACTTTATGTGGATGAGAGCTACAGAACTGTAAGTCTGATCAGGAACTTCTACATACATAAGGAATGAAAGTGACTGTTCTGTGTGCTACTCTCTCTCTCTCTCTCTCTCTCTCTCTCTCTCTCTCTCTCTCTGTGTGTGTGTGTGTGTGTGTGTACCCACTAACAAACATAGTTCAATAATATAGACTACAGGTGTGGGTGGGTGGGTGTTTGTGGTGTATGGTCTTCAAACAAAAACATCTTGGAGGTCCCAGGCCACAGAGAGGTTAGGCTTGCCTCAACCAGAGCCAGGGCTTTTTCGGCTGATCTGGTGGAATGCTCTGTCACAAGAGACTAGGGCCCTGCGGGACTTGACATTTTTTCACAGGGCCTGCAAGACAGAGCTGTTCCACCAGGCCTTTGGCCAGGGCACAGCCTGACTCCCTCCTTTGGCAATCTTCACAGAACTCTAGCCCAATGGTTGCCATAAATTTGATTTGAATTAATTTTATAATGAAATGATTTTCGAATGTTGTATTATTTTATTGTTGTTAGCCACCCTGAGCCCGGCTTCGGCTGGGGAGGGTGGAATAGAAATAAAAAAATATTATTATTATTTATTATATGCAGGAGCTTCTGATCATGTATCTTATATAGCTTTCTCCAATGCCACCAACAACCAGGCAGTTAACCCAGCTCAGTATTGCCAGTCAGCAGCTCTCTAGGGTTTTGGGCAATGGACACCCCCAGCCCTGTGTGGAGATGTCACAGATTGAACCTGTGGGTCTTCTGCATGCAACACAGATGCTCTACTCTTTCCCCATGTATGCAGATCTGGGCTTTGTGGGAACACATCTAATAGACTGAAACTGTTGTTATTTTAAGAAGAAACATTTTGACTCAACCTGTAGTGATGTCAGATCTTTTAAGGCTCCGTTAGGTATGTTTTGGATGTCATTCCCATGAAGCATGAGCAGTTCCAGTTTCGCAAGGCCTGCAAATGAGTTTCCAGATATTGCCTGTATGCTGTTAAACCTGGAGGGGGGTGGGGGGAGAGAACCGCATTTAAATATAATCTGTGTTGAATCATCATTTTGCATTGAGTAAACCAGACATTTTAGGCACCTTTGGGTTATTCATAAATCATACACTTAACCTGACAAAGTTAATGAAGCATTTTAACAAGACCTGGTATTTCATGTGTTAAAAGTCAGTTTTATGCTTCTTTGGCTACACACACACACACACACACACACACATATGCACAATTCAGTTGGAGCTTAAATTAATGGAATTATCAATTAATTAGAAAAGGCTTTTCTGGACAGTGTCCTCCATGTGCTGGATATACTAGTCAGTGGCAGGGATCCAACCTATGATGATATGGAGACTGGCAACCAGTAGGCATGCAAGGATGCCAACAGAACATGTAACAATAAATGAATAACGTTTTGTGCAGAGGACATTTAAACATGGATGCCTGCCAAGCAGTTTCTGGAACCAGAAAACCACAGCTACTAGCTAAACTGCTAGATTTGCACATATAGCATGTAATTAGGTATTTAACTGTTAAGATAAATACAGTATGTGGTTTTGAAATTGCAAAACTGTGAATCTAGAAACTCAGGCTGCAAACTGATTAAAAATACTTAGCTGATTAATCACTTGCCCTTTGACAGGCCAATCAATTAACTCTCAGTACATTTGCATTTTACTAAAGTTTCACTGCAGTTGTCTCAGCTACTGAAGGGAGCATATAAAATAAAGAAAGCCATGGTTCATTATTAGAAGGCCATCTTTTAACCTCTGTCCCAATCACAGTAGCACAGCAGAACAACTAATGAAGAGAAACATGAAAATGCTCTCATGACTTCTATGGCTCCTCTTCTTGAATGCTACACAGCAGCCACTGTGGAGGGTTGTGGTTATTCTCTTGGTTTTTGTAGGCTACCATTACAAAAGGCATCATTTAGGGAAGCAGCATCAGAGACAATAGTACAGCAATTATTTCTGTATATTTTGAGTCTTGTAGGCAAAATGGGATGCTGCTTGTCTAAGTGGTCTGTGCACACATTTAGCAATTGATTTGGGGAGAACCCCAATGTAGGCAGGAGGAGAGTCACAACCCAGGTAAACAGAGGCAGAAGAAAGGATAAAAGCAATAGCAATGGTGGTAGTAAGAGAAAGAGAATGGTGGTAGTCTAGAGAAAGTAGGACATTCTGGAGCAAAGCAAGGGAAGGAAATTGCTGGGACATGGATACAGAGAGACTACAGCTTATCAAATAGTCCATGGCCATTCAGGTGTGGTAAATATAAAATTAGCTGGGTAAGGTCTTTGTTTAAGAGCTTAGAAGAAACAAGACTGGTAGGATTGACACGTAAGAAGTGAGCAAGAAAGCAAGTTCAACTGAAATTGGAGATCTATTTTCCAAAAAGGATACAAAGTGATTATTAGTGCTTCAACAATTGTTATCTCCCCTCTGAAAATGAAGTGATCTTGATGTGGGCAGGAGAAAGGTTTGTAGCAAAACAGCAAATGCTAATGCACATTCACCATTGGCTCATTGTGTTGGTCATATACTGTAGACAAATCAGTAGGATTTATCTGGGTCTCGCAAAAATGTTAAATATAAATGTAGGTAGATCACAGTAGTTTTAGATCAATTCCCATAAATGCTCCTCTTTATGGAAGGCTTTTAATCTGCACATTAATGGTATCACATTGCAGCTCATGTGATGCACAATGCTTCAAACTAGTGGGATGAACTCTCAAAGAATGTAAAATGCCGCAGTAAAATTGCAATACAAACCCCAAATTGATTCGTTCCACATGTTTAGAGATTCTTGTTGGCACAGCTGCTAAGGACCGAAATGTGCAGTGAACTTCAGTGGGAACATAACAGGCGCATGGATGAGGACACGCAAGTGTAGTTTCCGGAAGCCCGAGAGAGAGAATCAGCACCACGGATAGTGCCCCCAAATATGTTTGCTTTAGCATCTTCACCAATTTATTCATCTCACTATACCTGTTTAATTCAAAAGAGAGAGAACTAGTTTAATTTTTAAATAGATGTCAAACATGACTATTTAGATACTCTGCATTGCATGTGGCCAGTTTGATGACCTCACTACTTCCTTAAGTGTGTGGAATCCCTTCATGGAGTAACATGTGAAGGCAGCTAAGGAAGAACCCAGATCCATCACAGTTAAAACACTGCTACCAAATTAACCCCAACGTGGAAGAAACCACCCACAAGCACTCTTCTCATAAACATACACAAAGGAAGTAACAAGTGGGAGCAGAACACACCCATATACTTAAGACTTAACACAAGTTCACACCCATTAAATAACCAAAAAGCAGATCTTAAACATTTAGAGCCAATGAATGAGGTTTAGATAAAGTACTGCAAGCATTAACTTGCTCTGCTGCAGCTGAAGCATGGCTGTATGGATGGAAAACTCCTAATACTACCCGTGGCTGGTGCAAAGTATGAAAAAGACCGATGACATGTCAAGCAAGGAAGGATCTTCCCCATTCTCCTTGAACTTCCTTGGAATAATCTGACCTATTTCCTCAAACAATAAGCCAATGGCTTTGCTTACTCTGAGCCAATCTGAGTTAAATCAGAGCTCAACCTCCTATGTGCCTCTCAAATTCCTCCTATTCACCACTTAGCCCCACCCGCTCTTCGGATGTAAGCTCACCCCAGGCCATTTTGATCTAATTCTCCATGACTCTTGCCTGTTTCTGTTTACTTGTTCCCTTCCTGTTTGCCCTTCCCTTGATTCTGCTATGCCATCCATGACCTGGTTTGTTTTCCGTCAACAGACATCCTTACATGGCTGTGTGTGAGTCAAGGAGTAGCACAAGAGCGGCTTTGCCATAAGCTTGTTTGAAGCTCTGAGGTAACTGGTGAGTTACAGTCTCACATCCATGCTGGAATTCTCATTCCTGATCCCTACAAGCTGCTTCCTCAGAAAAATGGCTCATGGGATTGAGCCATTAGCGTCTACAAAGCTATTTCTTTGTGTATACTCCGAAGTTCTTAGATCTGCAAGCAATAAGGCTGTCATTCCTTTCCTATCAGCATCATATGCAAGCCATTATGACTCTAAAGCAGCGGTTCAAGAGGCTGAAGGGGCTTCTCAAATGTCTGTGGTCAGGTTAATACAATAGTTGCCCCTTCTTTTAAAAATAACTCCATGGCACGTCAAAGAACTTTGTACTTAACACAGTGTTTCTTTAATGCATATCAATATTTTACATATTTTCTTTTCTTTAGAGGACTAATAAACATCTACTTCTATTCATATAATTCCTGCTTAGAGTCAGACCGAAGTTACAACATCAAAAGATGACTTCCTACCCAAAATCCTGGGCTCAGGCCTCTAAGTGGAAAATGATGTACCGCGAGGTTTCTTTCTTCCTTTTAAATAAGAAGATCCATAACAATGGAAAATGCATTATGCCGTCACAATGCCTTGCACCCCTACAGATGGAAGACCCTAGGGAAAAGCTGTAGCTCTGTAGCAGAGCACATGCTTTGTATGCAAAAATATCCCAGGTTCAGTCCCTGGAATCTTCAGACTCCTGCCTGAACCCATGAAGAGCAGCTGCCAAACAGTACAGACACGACTAAGCTAGATGGACCAATAGTCTGACTTGGTATTAGGCAGGTTCCTATGCTTCCTACATTTGGCACAATGGCAAACACGTACTGACTAGAAATAATGGCTTTTTAAAATTCACAAGTTCATATTACACAGAAATGAACATTTAAAATATGAATGATCGAGAAGCTATATGTGAAGACTAGCAATTGTAGCAGGAAATCAACTACTAATTTAACCAGAGAGCTCTGTGTGATGTCATCTAACCCCATCACAGTATAAATGCTGACATTTGCACTGGTTCTGGGTTTAGAAGATGATTGCAATGAGAATAATTGTTGAATCACACAGGGACTTCACATAGGTATTTCTGTTTCTTAATTGATGCCTTCTCTTAATATTCTTTGTAATATGCTGCTTATCTATGTCTTTTTCTCGAGAAGATGTGTGATAAAAAAAGAAGCAACTTATTCAAACATTCAGAAACACAATTACCGGTGGACAGAACAATCCAAATCCCAGATGGGCAGCAGAGACATCATCACCTCTGCACCCCTGTTGCTTTCACCAGTCAGGGTGGTAGGCAGAGTACAGGGGAATGACTGTGCTAACCTGGAGCTTGCACAGTGATCAGGCTCAATGCTGATGAGTGAAAGCAGTGAGGCCAGTTCACTCCTTCCCCCAGAATGCCTCATTTGGAGACTTTCTGCAGGTGGGGATCCCACAGGTGGTCCTTTCTTCTGACTGCACATTTGGGAGGCATAATGGGGAGCTCCATGCCAGAAGAGTGGTACTCCAGTCTCTGATGGCAGAGATTGGCATGGAGGGACACATATGCTCAAGTTGGGGTCTGGTAGTAGTGGTGGTGAGGGATGCACACACAATGCCTGGCCCCAATGTCCAGGTAAGTTCTGATGCACCTGCTTCTTTCCTGATCCTTCCCTTTGTTGAGCAGGAGAGGTCTGAAGATGTTTCTTTTACTCATATTTGCTTGAGCTACCAGTCATACTGATGAAGGAGAGTGCCCAATCACACAGAGGTTTCTACTCGCTTTCAAGCAAACACTAGTTCAAGCCTCATTCAGACTGTGCCAGCTCAACAGGACAAGATTGGGGACTGAGCAGGAGGGGATGTGCATGTTAGGTGTAGGGTCAGCAAATACAGCACCATGCCTCCTAAACATACCTTGATGTATAGTCCACTGGAAGTTGGGTCAAAGCCAATAATGGACATATAAATGCTTCAAATGAGCCAAATGACAGGACACTTCCATACAGCAGTTTATTGAGGATTTGGTGATGCTCATGCATGGAAGACTTTGCAGGGTCCTCATCAAAATGCCATCTGAGCTTCCCCACCCCATTTAATGTGAATTTACCAGTTTAGTGGTTTGTTTGGTGTGTTTTTTTAACTTAATTGAGTTTTCTGTGGAAAATCTGATTTAAATGGAAAAAAATAATGTAGGGTGGAATTTGAGGAGACAATGCCAAGTGAACGTTGCACAAAACATGCATTCATGAGCACCACCAGGTCCACAATAAACAGAAGCACTTGATATCATTTGCTATGGGAATCTGCTACTCAGTAGTTGGGAAGCACAGCAAAACCTGCTTCATGCATGTGAGTGACCAGTGAGGCTGCTATTGAGTTTCTAGTAAGGTTGAAGGTGAATTTGCACTTTTTAATAATCACAGGGCAGAAAGAATGTACCTGCACTGTGTCCTGTCCTGTACCTGCACTGTGCTTGACAGGAAAAACGCTTCTCCTAAATTTCTCTAGCTTGTAATGGATATAAACAGCATTGAAAGGGCCAAGGACCTTGTTTTATTAGCAGTTTGGTGGTTGGTGACTGCTAGGGCGCTTAACCCTCATACAGAAGAAGGAATTTCAGCAAAGGCAGCATGTCATGCTATTCTGTTACATGAGTAAGAAAAGGAGCCCCTGCCAAAATCTGCAAGCTTATGTAGCATTTAGAGCAGAGATTTCCATAATGTGTGCCGTGACATGTTAGTGTGTCGCGCGAATGCTCCCCACACTCCTCCCAGGGCTGGAAAGGGGTTAGCTTAGGGTCCGGTTTGATAGTAAAGCTGGATTACTGTATAGCGAAATGAGGCATGTCCAAAAAATGTGTCACCAACATGAAACATTTGGAAAGCTCTGTTTTAAGAGTTACAGGAGCCCATTTCCCCTTTGTTTCTAGCCAACCTGATGTTGACTTTGAAAAGTGGTGATCAATAGAAGGAAGCCAAGTAGCATGCTAGATAGAGTCAAGTCTAGGAATCTGGGCTTGGTGCACAGGAGAGCAAAAAACAGAGGATGTGTAAAGAGAGGCCATGGGTTGAAGAGCAGCAGACCACACTATGACACAAGCAGAGATCCAGTCTACATCAGAGGGGGTATTGTGGTTAGAAGGGCACAAACAAGTAGTAAAATACAATCAACGGTGAATAACCACCATTCTAGATAGAAAGCTTTAAATTCGTACCTTGGAAGTTGAATGGAATCCATTCCGGAAGTCCGTTCGACTTCCAAAACATTCAAAAGCCAAATCACAGCTTCTGATTGGCTGCAGGAAGCTCTTGCAGCCAATCAGAAGCTGTGGAAGCCCCGCTGGACATTCAGGTCCCAAAAGAACATTTGCAAACCGGAACAAACATTTCCGCGTTTGCGGTGTTTGGAAGCCAAAAAGTCTGAGTTCCATGGCATTTGGGATCCAAGGTATGACTGTACACTTGCCTTCGACCTATAAAGATTAATTAGTGGGCAAGTCAC
Source organism: Podarcis melisellensis (assembly GCF_964234715.1). Lineage (NCBI taxonomy): Eukaryota > Metazoa > Chordata > Lepidosauria > Squamata > Lacertidae > Podarcis > Podarcis melisellensis. Next base: position 35,084,026 of record NC_138531.1, read on the forward strand.
TGGAACTCAGAGGCTCAGGGATGCCAGGTCCTGGGGGCTGAGCTGTTTTGTCCCCCCTAATATTTTTTGGGAGGGGGTCAGGGCTGCCCAATGATGAGCTGAGTGTGGCACAGCTCCAGTGGCAAACTCTTCCTCCTGCTGCCATGGAAGAGAAGGAGGTTGGAAGCAGCCTTCTGTCGGTGGTGGAGCCAGGAGGAGGTGGAGTGACTGGCCATTGAAGCCTTGCAGCCGCCACATTTGGCTCTGCTCCCAGCTCCTCTCAATGTCACATGCGTCACATCAGGATGTTGCATCACATGTGATGTCACCCTCATCACGTTGGACCCCCAATCGCCCTCGCAAGCTGGTGATCTATATACACTACTCTGAGCTCATCAGCAGAAGGGTGGGATGCAACTGTAATAAATGAAATAACTGAAATATTAATTTAAGCTCTGTGGAGGTAGGCTCTGTGGAGAGGAAAAGTGGTTTGAACTAGATGACTTTTGATCTCTTCCAAGCCTGCAACTCTATAAAACCAGTGAAGCAATGAACAAGCAATTCCAAGGGTACCAAAATAAGAGAAGGAATATAATACTTGGATCTAATTACCAAAGCTCTCCTATTGAAAAGTGGCCTATATGTGATGGCAATGTGCAAAGGTACTAACATGTGACAAGGATAAAGAGATCTTGGCTTAAATTGGGGTGACCCTCCATTTTCAGCTTGAGGGCCACACTGACAGCCACCCTCTGAGGGCCACATGTAAACACAGCCCTAGATGTGTGCCCCTGAGGGTAGAAAACTTTGGCAAAGTGGTACAAACTGGTGGGTGATGTGCTTGAATTGGATTAGTAGAAGCATCCCTGCATCTGCAGGGGACATTCTGCAACTTCAAACATCTTCCTTGCTCTCTAAAACAGAGAAGTTGGGGGAAAGGGTGAGAAAAAAGAGGAAACGTAAGACAGGAGGGGAAATTACTGCTTTGAAATCCTGCTTGCCCCATTCCATCTCAGCATTCATACTGTTTCCCACCGCCCCCTAGGGATTGTTTAGAGTTATTACCTAGGCAGAGACCTTAAGGGTCAAGAAAGCAGGATTATTGAGATAATGTATGAGGTGCTAGGAAGGCTCTGAATACTCTAAAGGGCTATATATAAACACAGTGCTGATGATGCAAAGGAAGACACATTGAATCTGGGAGACCAGACAGGGTGAAGTCAGAGAGAGCTTAACTTCTGGATGGGCAAAGGACCGTCTTGTGTCGATCCCTCTGCAGATGATTTCACGACACTCCATCCTGCATGTGCCTTTTGTCTGGGCAGGGGCTGTGGTGGGATCAAGTCCAAGGATTTATCCCCCAAGGCGGCCTCAGGTTTCCTCCTGGAGGCGGGAGAAGGAGTAGGTGGTGAAGGAAGGAAGGCTGATTATTTCCCCAGCCCTTCTCAGGGCAGCTGAAGGTGATGTGCCTGAGAGCTACACTGTTTAAGGGATACCTGAGCTGGATGTGATTTCCACTCCTAGCTTCATTTGGAGGGCACATGCTTCTCATTAGAGAAGAATGTCCTTAATTCACTGAGTCATTACAGCGATATATCCCTTGGGGAAAGAAAGAGAGAGGAGGAAAGAAAAAGAGAGAGAAAGAAAAAGAGAGGGGGGAGGGAGAAAGCCCCACTTCCATCTCTAGAAAGTGAGTTTCTATTCCACATTTCATCCCGACCTTTCAAACACAACAACAACAAAGGGGAGGATTGTGAAATTCAAACTAAGCCAGACAAAGTTCCAATCCTTTCTAATCGTTCCAAAGCAACAACTGCAAGCCCACGAGCTTGTGCAATTTATTCTCTCTCTTTCAAACAAAATGTAATGACAAAAGCAGTTGAGGCTGTTTGACTACGGGGCAGGAGGAGTCTCCTTCAGCAAGATTGCATTCGGGAGGCGCAGCAAGCCATGCAAGAGGTGGAGAGCGCGCGAGAGATTACCTACTGTTGGCCAAGAGTGTCAGACACTGTTGCTTGCAGGATCCATCCTGTCGACGAATAGCAAAGAACAGCTAGTGCCACGGGCGAGCGCTTTGCCTGCCTGCCCGAGCAACACCCCACCCCCGCCGACGCCCCCGCCTCGAGCGCCTTTCTGGGTCTCCTCTTCCGTGGACTCCAGAGCTGCGCGCAAACGTGGTTCACACCCCACCCCGAAGGTGCGCGCTTTGAGCCGAGCTCAGCAGTCCTCCTTCCTGGTTCTGGAACTCCCAGTTCTGAGATGCATCAATCCGGGGAAAGTGGGGATGTGAGGAGAAGAAGGGGCGGAAAATAGATACACATTTTAAGATTTTTTTAAAAAAAATGGGGAGGGAAACAAAACAAAACGGGAGCTCGGGAATCCTTCCCAAGATCTATTCTCTGTTTTCCTCACCCCTGTTAGGCAGTAAATCCAGGAACTCTTATTGAAGAGCCAAGTGAAAAGCGAAGGAATGGAAAGCAGGGTAACAGAACAGGGAACTTGGAGCGCTTCTGTCCTCTCGGCGCTTCTCTCTTTGAACACTTTGAAACGAGAGGCACCAGCGAGCTTGGGGCTTTCTTTCTTTCTTTTTCTCCCTACTTCCCCACCGAGGCGCTTCCGCAGCCAAACTCTTGCCCCGGGGACGGACTCTGCCCCTCCGGCTCCCTCCGCAGCTGCTGCGTCCCGGGACGAGCAAGAGGAGCGCGCCCCGCGCCAAGCATGACCCGCGCTGGCTCTCTGCCTCCTGCGTCTTGCGCGGTGCGTTTGCAAGGAGGCGCGAGCGGCGGCTCTCCTTTGCCTGGTGGGCGGCTCTGGGAGGCGGAGGGGAGCGCGCGGCGGACTGAGCTTCGCGGGAGGAGACGTCGAAGGGGCGCCCCTCGGTTGCCCATTGGCTGAGCGCGCGAGCGGCGTGGGGAGATCGCCTTTCGCGCAAAAGCGCAACTTGACTTGCTGTCCCTTTTCCTGCGCGCCCGCCTTTCTGCGATTCATGCGCCCACGTGGGCCACGCCGCCTGTAAGGGGCATAGAATCGCAGAATAGTACAGCTGGAAGAGATCCGTGGGGGTCATCTGGTCCAACCCCCTGCCATGTGCCACCAGAACTCGTCTTGGTGCTCCTGGCTGTCCGCCACCATTCCCTCTCTCCACAGAAGCCCCTGCCAAAGCAACACTGTATCATTGAACCAGATAGTCTAAGGGTGTTCACAAATACGATTTCCCCCCATGGTTCATTGCCATAGATCATGATAGAGCAGTTGGCATAACCTGATATAAAATAAGGAGCCCATTATCTGGTACTAGTCCTTATCTTCTGCGTGTCCTGGCAGTTATGAATAAATATCCTGAGCTAATGCCTAAAGGAAAGATCAGCAATCCTGCGCTACCAGCCAACTTTAATTACCATCTCCTGTAGGTAAAACACATGATTCAAGAAACATACAAGGTAACTAGGTAGAGGTAGCAAAATAGGAAACAGGAATTTGTACGAAATAATGGAAGAAAGGAATAAATATATTTTGGCACTCACCCCAAAAGACCCCTCTCTTCTCCGTAAGGTTGCATTGATTTAAAAGACTACCAAACCCCTAGATTTTCAATGGCTAGGTAGCTCAAAACAGCAACGGGCCTCCCTGTTTGCTCTGCAAAAAAAGGACCAGCTTCATACCCCACTGGACCTGGACCCAAAGAATGGGTGAGATCTCTGTTGCCTGGTTTGTATGGGATTTTAAGGGAAGAATTTAACTTGCAGGAGGTCCAGATTTTGCATCCCTCACTTTGTTCCATGAGGCTTCGAAGTTGAGTTGAGCCCTTTCTTTTCTTCTTGTGAGCATGGGTACTTTGGCAAATTGTCACTCTCCAGGCTCTGGGGATAGTTAGGGGTCTTTTTTAAAAAACCTCTTCATATTAAGGTGTGTTTATGCTGTATGATTTCCTTCTCCCTTAGATTCTAACCTTGCTATTGAAAATAGCATCCTGGTACACTGTCTCTTTCTGTTCATGTAATAAACCAAGCCTGCTTTATTCCTCTTGCATGTGAACTTTGTGGAGCACAACACGTATTAACTCCAGCAAAAGATCCTAAACCTCTTGGGAGTGTGCATAGGTGAGTGCTGGACACATATGTAGGGACTCAGACTCATACCTTGTAACAAGAGCTTTTGGGAGAAAAATGGCAACAGCCTGTTTGTGGCTGTTTGTGGAGTTATGGCAACACAGGTGAGGTCAGTGGAGAGTTTTACACACTCCCAAAGTTCAGTCCCTTGCTTCCCTCAGAGTTAGATTGAACTATAAAGAGATTCAGCATCATGCACCATTAGCTAAACATAAGGATGGCACCAAATCCATCCTGTGGATTTTTAAGAGGAAATCTGTTAAAAATCTATGCTGAAGCGCTAAGGTAAAAATGTACAAATAGATGTACTGTTGAAGTGGTCTGAAGTTTGCAGCATTACTTTTGGTCCTCCTAAGATATTTCTTTCCTTTTGAAAACAGGCAACCACAAGAAAACATGGCTCCCCCATGTAAGCAAGCAAGCAAGCAAGCAAGCACGCAAGCAAACAAACCTGGGGCTAGACATGCTTTTCTTTTCTTTTCTTTTCTTTTCTTTTCTTTTCTTTTCTTTTCTTTTCTTTTCTTTAAATTCCCCCTGAGTTTGAGAGAACATCAAGTCCTGTTGCTCCCGGGGAAATTTTCTGCATTTTGGTCAAACTGTGTGATATGTGCTAGCTCCACCAGACTACAGTGGTACCTCGGGTTAAGAACTTAATTCGTTCTGGAGGTCCATTCTTAACCTGAAACTGTTCTTAACCTGAGGTACCACTTTAGCTAATGGGGCCTCCTGCTGCCTCCAAGCCGCCATTGTGCGGTTTCTGTTCTCATCCTGAAGTAAAGTTATTAACCTGAGGTAATATTTCTGGGTTAGTGGAGTCTGTAACCTGAGGCGTCTGTAACCTGAAGCATCTGTAACCCAAGGTACCACTATATAGGCAACAGGATTACCTGTTTTTAAAGTTTAAAGCAGGAAATGGAATCTGGCTAGTGGGCCAGGACATTAATTTCCCCATCCTTTGCAGGCCAAGTTTGTCAGGGAGTTGCCCAATGATGTCAGGTGATCTCCTCCCCTACCCACAGGGGTATTCTAAATCCTCTTTCAAAGCACTGTCATGCCCAGCAATTCACATTAGCTGTGAGTGAGTGCTGAAGGGCTCCAATACTCAGTGGAGGCTGGGCCATTTGGGCAAATGGGGCACTGCTCCAACAACCTCAGTCTGCCATCAGCCAGCCTCCACTTGTCTGCCTTGCTGCTTCCTGTCCAGGGGGTGGCACTGCTTGTCAGCTTCCTCCTCATTAGTCTCAATTTTGGCCTTGTAGAACTTGGCAGGAGGGAGGATGGGGACAAAGCAAAAATTCATTGGTTCTTCCTGTCATTGACTCCGACTCCACTTACCTTCTTGCCTTCTGTCCCACAATTTCCAGAGGGCATCAGCCACCACTGCTGATATTTCATGGTGCGACGGCTCTACAATGAACCACGCATCTAATAACGAACAATCATTGGCTCTATAGTGAGCAAGGCAGTATAAGGTTTCACCCCAGCTGTTGGCAGTCCTATCTTCAACATTGAATAAAAGAAGGAATAAGTATAGAATAGGAACAAATGACTGGTATCGTCAAAACTGGTGCTGATGGTTAAAGCTCAGCACAGAACCACACGCCAGGTTTTCAATCTCACATTTTGTCATTGCAAATTGTTACCGTATTTTTCGCTCTATAAGACGCACGTTTTTCCTCCTAAAAAGTAAGGGGAAATGTGTGTGCGCCTTATGGGGTGAATGCAGGCTGCGCAGCTCTCCCTCTTGCTGTTCTGGATTCAGGGATAGCCGTTCAAAGCCTCTTCAGTGAAGTGGGAGCGTTGCTCCTGCTTCGCTGAAGAGGCTTTGCACTGCTCTGTTGAACCCAGCACAGCAAGAGGGAGAGCTGCCTCTGGTTGTGATGCCTTAGGCTGATCCTCCCTCCTCCCTCCTTCCTCTTCAACAACATTTGATTCAGATTTTTTTTTCTTGTTTTCCTCCTCTAAAAACTAGGTGTTTTTATCTTATCGTCGGGTGCATCTTAGAGAGCGAAAAATACGGTAAATTGTATCTGAAATCATTTTATGACTGGCAACAGTGGAGCTTATGCCCGCAGTGCCCGGAAAGGGGCATTCTTCCATGCACTACAGTTCAGGGTAGGAGAGAGGTGAGGAAGCTTCTGCCCACTCACCTCCTGCTCTCCGGGTCAGGCCTGACCAGTGGCAGAGCTACTGTAGCCGGGCGCAAGATGCCTCATAGGCAAGGAGGGTGGGCAACAGCATTACCCCCCACTTGCTTGCTCTTTCCCCCAGGGTCAGGCTGGACCTGGGGCAGAGCTACGTCAGGCACAAGTGCCGCCACCAAGGCACAGCTCCCTCTGGTGCAGGCTCCGATGAAGGTGTCTGCTGTGGGGGCACTTATTTGTGCCCCCTCTCAAAATTGCACCCGGGGTCACGGCATGAGCCATTCAAGACCGAAGAATTCTTTCCATCCTCATACCATTTCACTGTGTTGAATTGCCTGCTCCCCCCTTTCTCTGTGTGTATGTAAGTGATAGCACAGTTAATTCTTCAAAGATGTGCTTATTAATATGAAATTATGGTGAGTCTGTTTCATAATGTTCTAATTTGAAAGTAGACTTTTGTGGCTCAGTTAAATGGCAAGATGCTTTTTTATAGGTCTGTCAAACGAGAACAGGAGACACTGTTGTTTTGTTTATTTTTAAATGTCGTCACAGTCCCCCCCGTTTAGAAGAAAATTCAATGGAAATCCCTGTCACAATGAATGTGGAACTGCTACTGAAGACAGCATTTCCCATGCCAAGCTATGGGAGCAGCTGTGCCTCGGTGAGTGTGTGCAATGATTTGCATGCAAGAGAATCCTGGCCTCAGCCCAGTATATCCAAAAGAGCATCTCCACCCTGATTGTCGAGCCCCGACACTGAGGTCCACTTTCAAGGGTCTTCTGGTGGTTCCCTCACTGTGAGAAGTGAAGTTACAGGGAACCAAGCAGAGGACCTTCTTTGCAGTGGCACCCTTCCTGCAGAATGCCCTTTCATCAGATGTCAAACAGATTAAAAAAAACTACACAACATTCCAAAGACATCTGAAGGCAGCTCTGTATTGGGAAGTTTTTAATGTTTGATGTTTTATTATGTTTTTATATGTGCTGGAAGCCACCCAGAGTGGGGGAACCCGGCCAGATGAGTGGGGTATAAATAATAAAATCATCATCATCATCATCATCATCATCATTATTAAATCCCCAGCTTCTCCAGGTAGGACTAGGAATCTCTCTCTGCCAGAAACCCTGGAAGGATGTTGCTAATAACTCTTTGTCATCCCACCACCAATTCCCTTCTTCCCCTGGGGGTTCCCTAGGAGTTCCCTGACTGGTGTCTTCCATCACTCCTCTGCATCCAGCCAGTCCATGGCATTCAGTTCTGTGACTAAATATTGCAATGCATGAATGAATATGTTAGAAAATGTAAAGGATGGGGATCATGATTCAGGGCAAAATCTACATCCACTTAACAGGAGCACGGGAATTATGAATGTTTATCGTCACTAGTGGACAGAGTGCATCCATAGGAGGCTGTGGCTTCTCACCCAAATAAGTAGTATAGTCCCTTTGTGTGAAGGCCAGCGGTCTTCGTTCAGGGACATCATAAAGCAGATGCATCAAAAAAGTCACATTGTAGATGATACTGTATCTAGTGAGATAAACCAATGGTCTCTGACTCGGTATAAAAGAATCTCCCCATATTGCTAAATTATTTCCCTCTGGAGCATGCAGTAATACTTGCCCTGCTTTCTAGATATCCTTGTGTTGAACATTTCCCTGCTCCATATCACTGGATGCTGTGGGTGGAGAAACACACATCTGGCAGATCAAGGAAACAAGGGATATGCCTGAATTTAATTATTTAATCCCGTGCTGTATTAAGAAGCAAAAAATAAAAATAACGGAGTAGGAGCAAGGAAAATGTGTTCACAGGCTTTCAGAAATGCCTCTAATATTTCAGTTCTCATTAGCTATAAGTCTGCACTATGTTGTTTCTCCACTTGAGTGTGTATGTATGTATATCTATATCTCTATGTGTGTGTGTGTGTGTGTGTGTGTGTGTGTGTGTGGGCAAGCATGTCCTGTGTCTGCGGAGAAGGTAGACTGACTTTTCCCCATGGGATTTCTTCAACAGTGCTAATAACTTCCGGACCCTGCTTTGTATCACAGTGCTTCTCAGGAAGGAGTAAATCTCAGATATGACGGACAGGTTCAAGCTTGTCAGCATATCAATGTTTTTGATGTGCATGTCTGCTTATCCTCTTAGGGTTTACTCCTTTGTGTTTTGTGTGGATGGAGTGCTTTAATATTGGAAGAATGTAATCAACGAACCCTAGCCAGCTTTTACTCATCTTTCTCTCACCTACCGGGATGATTGATATATCACCCAGCCAACAAATTATCATTATCATTATCATATCATATTTAGATATCCCGAGGTATCTAGGAAAGAAGAACTGAAATGTTGTCTCATTTTTCATAGATTTAATCCACTATCCAATATTTCTGTTTAGACAAGAAAGTGGGGAAAAGGGCACATCTTAGAATTATCTACTCTTTTCCCTCAAAACAATAAAGGTTTCAAAGAAGTATAAAACCTTGCTTTTACAGAATCAAAAGTAATATGATTCACTTAGAACAGTGCTTTTCAATTTTCCATTAACTCTGTTCACATTGACTGACCATGGAACATTTGTGTCTCCAAGAAGATCCTAGGGCATCTTCTAAGATGCAGAGAACTTACATGAAGCACTGGCAAAGCATATGTTTTTATCATGACCCCATGTGAACAGGGAGCACACTCTGGAATAGACCCAGCAAGCTCTGTGGCTCTACATTGATAGGGAGATCAGGATTTGCCTTATATTTCTGGTCTTTTCATTGAGCACCCCTCAGTAAATTGCATGCCCAGGTGCATGATGCCTGCAGCCTGGTGAGGCACCAACCATTGAAGTAAGACACAGAACATTTGTATTTGGTCGAAATTGGCTACAACTTTATTGACTACAGATGTAAGTAGAGATCCCACAATAATTTATTCCGTAAGGGAGAGAACCTCCAGGTGTGGCCCTCTCTTTATACCACGAAGGTGGAGTTGGCTTCAGCTGGGACAGCCCCACCCCAGCTGTGCCCTGGTTGGCCTGTTCCAACAGGCCTTTGGCATCAAGCCAGCATGGCCCCCAACAGTTGTGAGGAGAAGAAAATATGCTTCTTGGAGCTGGGCCATGACTGCACCAAGGCAACAAACTTCTTCTCTGGAGCAGCAGGTAAATGTCCAAGGAACCCAGAGTTTTCTAGAACACACTTTGAAAAGCACTAATATAGAACCACCAGTGGTTGCCAGAAAAAAATATTCCTTGGTTTGGAAGTACACATTCTGGTGACTTTTTAAATGGGTTCTGATAACATACATTGTAACAGCTTGTAATGCTTTCTTCTGAGGTTAGTATTGGGGAAGTCTGTAGTTCTGGAAAAAATGACATTTAGCACTATCCTGACACCCAGCACATAGCTGTAGTGTAGTTTGAAAGGTGGGTCCAGTTCTTCTCACCCTACTGTTGATCAGCTAAGAAGGGGGAGCAGTGATCAGATAAGAAGGACCTACACATGTTTCCCCTAGCATGTGGTTTTCAACATAAGGAGCACAAGATGAAGTCACTGAAATGTAGATGATGAGCTACAGAAACTTATGAAGGGAAGTCTCATTCATTCAGGAAATGTCATGACAAAGAGTAGCCAATCTTAATTTTAAAATTATTATGTGAATAAATCCTATTTAAATGTCTGGAAGATAATAATAGGGGTGCCTCAGATTTGCAATCCAAGTTGTGAGTTGTCCTTCTGAATGCTGGATGGTATCCACATTTTGAGGCTCCTGTGTGCTCCCAAAATGTCCCCCCCCCTGGTTTCCTGCAGAAGCATCACTTGATCTGCAACTATATTTTCAGCTTGGTGCTTGGCTACTTTATCGTACTGATCTGGAGGACAGGATTAAAATAACTGTTCCATACATACACATGCCATCACCATTGGCAAAGGAGGGTTTTTTCCCTCCTTGCAAGTGAAAATCTGTTCCAAATGGACCTCCATTTGTGATGGATCTGGTTCTTTTTATGCGGGCAGATTGTTGCAAGGGTTTCCCCTCCCCAAAAATTATGATAGGCAGCTTCCAGTTGAGGGATCCAGTTGCTTGGAGAGTGTCTTTACTGCCAATAACTTGCCTCAGTCCAGCTTGGGGTGGGGGCAGGAAAAGAAAGAAGAGAAGAGCTTTAGTTTCCCAAAGCCAGAACTTAAGAAAAGCTTGTGAACCATCCTTAGAATGCAAAGAGGTAGATTTGCAAGCGTGCAATCTAGCATGTGGGGATGATTTTAGTGAGAAGTTCCAGAAAATAGCCTTTTAAAAACCAATAAAGGCAAATGTAAAAACATATGGAATTTTACTAGAGAATAAGAAAGGGAGGGGGGAAAGGAAGGAAATGGAAAGGCATCAAAATTGTGCTTACATAGATTTGCAAATGAGAAACAAAGCTCAGTTTAAATTAGCAACTTACAATTTCCTCGCTTAAGCAGAGTCTTGGATTTCAGAGCATGTACAGATGTTCTGCCAGACGGGATGTTCTGAAAGACAGCAACTTTGGAGTCCTGATTAGATAAGGAATATAAAACACTACAGTGATGCTTCACATTTATATGAGGATCTGAGACTGGTAAAAGGTGCCCCCTCTGTGACACCACTATCCAAATCCCTGGAAGACTTCATACCACCCACACTTCTAATATTTTACTCAAAGAGGCTGGCAAATCAGGTACTATGGTTGTCACAAACCACTTAGACTACATATGAAAGGCTGAGAGACAACACTCAACACCAACACACTTTGCAGGCAATTGTCTTTGTTTGATCCTACCAAAGGAATTACACAGCTTCCTATAGTGCCAACTCTACAACCTTCAATTTGCTTGTAAAAAAATAAAAAATAAAATCCATTTTTTCTTACGATCAATTTTATAGCATTCCCAAGTAATGGGTACTGTTGGATTTAAGAAATTGGGGGCAGGGGAGGAGAAAGAAAGCATAAAAGTATTGAATATGTTGATCCTGGACTTTATTGAATTAACTTAAATCACGATGAAATTGTATTTTTGTCTTTCAAAAAAAATATTTCCGAGTCAGATTTCAGTGCAGCAAAAGAGATCTGTGCATGGAAACTGGCTTCTGCTTATGGGCCACTGTTCTATATTAGATCCATGCACGCAAAGGGGTACACATTGGACACTTCTGCACACCATACACATTGCCAAACAAATGGTTGGCAGTATTAGGGACAGTGGCTTGGATCCAGAATTCCTGTGAGTGAAGCTGAACTCATGGGGCACTCTTGCTAGGAAAGAAGGAAGGGGCTGATATTGATTCCTCTATCCTCCTTGCAGTCCCATGAAAATATGCTCTGGAGAATTGCATGATGGTGCAGCCAGGAGGGGGAATCTGCAAGAATTGCCTCTACAGGATTTCAATCCATTCCATGAATCCAATGAGTCCATCCATTTTTGGAAATGCAACTCTGGAGCTAATCCAGTGTCAATGATACAGGAATGAGGAAATATTTCCGTTTCTCTCCTTCTTCTCCAACACATGATCAGTATTTTCTCTCTAGCACCAAAGTTGTGCTTAGATCTGTGCATGCACCTGATCCTGAGGCAAGGAGTCTCAAAGTCTAGAAAACTCATATTATTCATAATGTTGATTTTTCACTTCTCTTCTACCTTCATGCCTTTCTTTCAATTTGTTTCCCTCTGGAGAAATGTAATGTTGCCTCTGCTATTTCCTGAATTAACACACTATTATTAACGTCACAGACTTCTATGGAACAACTTGTTCTTACTTTTACGCTCTTGCTACAGAAATGATGTTGGAATTAAATTCTAAATGTGTCACTTCATCAATTAAAAGGGACACAGTGGGCAAAAAAAAACCAAGTTGTGGTTCAGAGCTTGAACATGTGCTTCCCTGAATTTTCAAACAGCTGTTAGCATTTTCATTTGTCTTCATGATTGGCTGGTGTGAATTCAGCTTCACTAGCTAAATGCATTCTCTGAATAGATAGAAATCTATGGCTAGTTCTTAAGGTTGCCACCTTGCAGCCTGGATAGGTTAAACCCTTCCATGCTGTTCATTGAATAGCCACATATGTTAAACCCTTCCATGTTGTGTATGGAATACTTGTCCTGTTAAATAGCCACATATTGCAAGCTTGTTAAGTATCTTTGTTACCATGAACATTTTTAAAAGCTGTCTAAAATGTATAAATGCAAGTAAATAAAAACTAGAGGGCTCCAAAAAGTGGGTTGATTCTTCTCAGACCCATACGGAGGTATATAGCTTCACACTGGGTCTGAATCAGAACCTCACTTGTCTCCCTATTGACTATTAGAGGAAATCAGCACATAGTTATGGACTTTTTGCTTTGTGGCAAAACTGACTGAAATTTGCAGGCTTACTATCCCCTTCCAAGCGGATGATGCATGTCAAATGTCAGACAAATAGGTGCAGAGGGGATTGTTTGTGTATGTGCAAGTAGCCCTTGAATTTTGAAGGTTTTTTTTTTAAAGGGTAAATGCCATTATAAATATTTTGTCATAATTTGATGAATTTTGTAGGCACAGTAGCCTTTTACATATAGAGGGATACTGTCAAATTTCAGATGGATAGGTGCAAAAAGTGTTGTGCTAGATGCCTTTGAATTGGATTGGGGGTTACGAAAACAAGATTTGTCTCATTTCTGTTTAATGGATCACAATACTATCCATTTGGAAACTGAGTGAGCCAAAACTTTTTGGAATGTGGTGGTATAGTCCTGTTATAGAACTGTTCTGTCTTCATTTACATTTGAAGAATTTGAAAGCAGACTTGTGTGAAAATTCAGTTTAACACTTTCAGGTTAAACTGTCAAGTTAACAAGTTGTAGGGTTTCTCTGGCATCTTAAAGCCTTTATTGATTTTTAAAAGGCAGAATTCTGTAGTAACTCTAGAGCTCTCCTGACGACTCCCTCCAAGCCTGGTTAGGAGTGAAGAAAGTTAAAAAGATTTATTTTGTAACTGATCTTCAGATTATGAGTCATTTTAATTGGCTGCATTTTAAGCAAAGGTCCCATCATGCTTCTGATGTTACAGGCAGTGCAATGTGACCTAGGGACCTCTGCATCCAATACCAACAACATTTCACATTGTTCTCAGTGGCCCCTGAATGCTGTTGTGTACTTGCAGTTCCACAGAGATCCTAAAGCAATACCTTTTGCTAGCCTTTACCACTAAATAAATGTTGAAGGAAGAGGATAGTCAGGATGATGAGGGCTCATGGTAGGAGCTGGGCATTTTGGGGTCCATTCAGACTCACGTCCAAATTTCAGAGGATCACAATTTGAAACAGGCTTGAGAGAGAGAGAGATATTTGTGACATTTAGGATACAAATGCTTGAATGAAATTCAGTGCCATTACTTGTTGTTGTTGTTTAGTCGTTTAGTCGTGTCCGACTCTTCATGACCCCGTGGACCAGAGCACGCCAGGCACTCCTGTCTTTCACTGCCTCCCGCAGTTTGGTCAAAATCATGCTGGTAGCTTCGAGAACACTATCCAACCATCTCGTCCTCTGTCGTACCCTTCTCCTTGTGCCCTCCATCTTTCCCAACATCAGGGTCTTTTCCAGGGAGTCTTCTCTTCTCATGAGGTAGCCAAAGTATTGGAGCCTCAGCTTCACAATCTGTCCTTCCAGTGAGCACTCAGGGCTGATTTCCTTAAGAATGGAAAGGTTTGATCTTCTTGCAGTCCATGGGACTCTCAAAAGTCTCCTCCAGCACCATAATTCAAAAGCATCAATCCTTCGGCGACCAGCCTTCTTTATGGTCCAGCTCTCACTTCCATACATCACTACTAGTAGTGCCATTACTACCGGGAGCTAAAACTTTGCAGCAGAATATAAAGTCAGGGACACTGTGTGTGATGATGGATTTGTTATACATACCTTGGAATCATGCGACTTGGGATATCACACCATTTCTATTAATCTACAACTTGATCCCACAGCCATAAGAAAGTAATCTACAACTGGCTGTAACTGGAGATTTTTCAACAGCAGCAGTAATTGGAGCTGACATGTATATTTTCTGTTTTTGAAAAAGATGGCAAAATAAATGCAGGGAGGGTAAACAAAGAAAAACAAAACAGTCTGATATATTTGGAATTGACAACTACTAGTAAGCTGAGAAACCCACTTCCTAGATTTATTTCACTACCTGGAAGAATCAGCATCAGTAAGCCAATTCTTATAGTCCCCCCCCCAAAAAGGCCAGATCCTCTCTCCCCAACTCCCACCTTACAAATTTGTTTTCCTACTTTTCAAACCATTTAACACCTGGGAATTTAGAAGAAAACAATGTTCCATCTGTATTTTAACTTGTCAATCTGTATTTTGCTTATCTTTAAGTGAATAGACACAGACCTCATTTTGATAATTGCCTGCATATTAATTTCCATTTATACTCAATTATGGCAAGGCAATGCATGCCAACAGAATAAAAATTAAAATGAAGTCATTAGAATATCTCAAAGTAATACAACATACATTTAATCTTAAACCATCCAGCATTGTATATCTAGGCAACTGGTTCAGGATCAATTAAGCATATAAAAATGATATAAAGAGCATCTTCATTGAAGACTAAAAATTAAGGTGCAAGAAAGGTAAAACTGCAGGGCTTACAGTAGCTTCTTTCTATGATTGAGGGTTGCGGTGCACAGAGGCTATATCACAAAGAATGTTTATTTGGCTTGTTGTTTTTGTTAGCACACATTCATCATGGAAGTTATTGGTGTCTTTCTGCCCTGTAGCCTAACAAACCTCTATAAGATGGGAGCTTACTGTTCACAATGGAAGTATTTTACATGTAGGTAATTGAGTCTGAGAGAAAACAACTTGTTCAAAGTCACTTGGGCTGAACCCGACTGTAAATAACAGACCACTGAAGTAGTTCCATCATGCTTCTATTCCAGCAAAACAGTTTCATGGATGGTCTTCAAGACTGTTCCATTAGGAGCACAGTCAGGAGCACAGATCCTTGGAGCAGGGGCAGACTTTTGCACCCTGTGTGATACAAAAATCCAGAGTTTCCTGCCTCTCGCCTTCCATTGTTCATCATTGTTGTGGCACCTCCTGCAGCACCTCCTCTCAGCTTGGCCTAGTGCAAGCAAACCTGTCACACTACCCTAAAACCATCTCTGCTTTTAGGATGGTTTATAGTGGCATGGTGAAAAAGTAAGGCCAGCCATCTGGCACTGAGGAAGGTATTAAACACAGCAACCAAGCCCACAGGGCAGATGTTAGAATGAAAATATATAAATGCTAGTAAGCCCAGGACATGTGTGGCTATCATAGGATAACAAGACCCTAAGGAATTATGAAATACAAGGAAAGAGACAGGAGATATATATACACAAATCCAGTAATCATATTTACCTTACTTTTCACGCCAGCAATGATCTCATAGATTGTAGGGTTGTTAACTGTACAACACTAGGTCTTATTTAAATGAATGTGGACTTCTTGGCCTGCAAATTTCAGTACTCTTAGATCAACTCATAAGAGGTGAAGACAAATAGGGGAAAGAATTAGTTGTCCTGTATTTAACATTACTGTAGAAACTATTTTCATATGTGTAAACTAAAGGATTGCTCATGAAGGACCATATTTATTTTCTCTCTCCCTTTATTGCCACCCTTCGGGTTCCTGGGGAGGAAAGAGAGATCCTGTCCCCATTAGGATATCCCATTTTTTACATGCTCTTGTGTGAGAACATTGTTGCTGAATCAAAGTGGATTTTATCACTAGAATCCCCTGATTACTCCATTTCCCCATTTTTGTTTGTTAAGCTATTTGGATTATGATGGCGATTTCAACATAACGTTAAATATTCTAATATGCGAAATCCTGTACAAATATTATTGTCCATATCCTGTGGAAAACAAACATTTATTTGGCAAACCGCTCCCCCTGAACCATGTAGAATGGCATTCCTTTTATACCTCTGTTGACAGATTTCTGAATTAATTGTGCTGTTGAATGAGTAGGAGTGACTTGTTTGCCCCTTTTAGATATTGACATTAGGCTTGTGGTTCACCTGCAATATCTTCTATTCATGCCCATGGTGCTATGGCACAGCCTCAATTTTGTTCATTTAGTTCCTCAAAGAAATTCCTGCCTTATTTGTACTCTCCCATTTCTAAAAAATAATAATAAAATAAAATAAAAAGCCACTGGGCAGGAACGAGAGAGAGAAAGGCAGTTATTCAAAGCCAAGGGGGCTTTGGGTTTCTGTGTCTTAAACATCACCTCCAGCCCCAAAAAACCAACCTCATACCACCTTTGAAAATGAGGGGACTTTGAAAAGCAGTTTGTGGCATGGCAGCCAGGGAAGTCAGCTGTTCAAAGGCGGAGACCCAAAAATCCCAGTGGGTATATCCAACCAATAGGCATGTTGATTCCAACCACTGCTACAATAATGAAACAACTATTGAATGATGTTTCACAAAAGAAAGGGGTCTACTAGAAACTCATTTTTTTAAAAAAATGTAATATGGATTCAGCCCAAACACATTTCTCGTTTAAACTTACCCACTAAAGAGCCATCAGAAAATGCAGTCATTGTTTTATATGTGCTTCCTGGTTCAAACCAGAAAAGTTCTAGCTGAGTTGTCAACAGCAAAGATAGCCAGTGCTGAATCTCCAGAAGAAGTGGAATGAATGGATATCAGATAAAAATCACAAATGTTGACAATGGCAGCTGAGTCAATTATACCATGAATAATGAAATCAATACATAGAACTGGTGTGCATGTAATAACTGGTGTGCATGTAACACACTATAGCTAACCACACCATAGTTTAGGACAAACAGATCAGCATGAAAAGGCCCATGGACTCTCCATTCTTTCTGTAATTCTTCCTCTTCTGTGGTAAGCCATGGTTTGGCTTTGTATGTCAACTCGGACTTTTGGTTTGTGCACCTTACTTGACTGGAGAACTGCACTGCAAAATTCAGATTTGATAGATCACATAGATCACCGTTTTTTGTTCACTTATTGTTTCACAAAGTGTGAATTAAGTGGGTTCCCCTTAAAATGCCAACTGAATCATCCTTAGCTGTGTGACTTGGGAGCGCCCATGGACAGGAACTTGCCAGCAATTCCCGGGAGTATAACATCTCAAAGTGCTGCTATCAACATGGAATATTTCATCCTGACGATTACAGTTCTATAACTAGAGAGCGCAGGTCACAAATTAAGTCTTCCGCACAACTGCTTGCAGGTAAGACTGAGAGACAGCTTTGACAGCATCAAGGGAAATAAGTTGTGATTTGGTGAGTTGGCTCAAGTCCCATTTTCTTGTCAATATTTTCAACAAACTAGCTTTATTCAGCTTCCTACTCCCCAAGCTAGCTGGCCACACACACCTTCTTAGGATATACTTAAACACTCTTTTCCTCTAGTTGACATCACTTCTTAAAGATGCTTTGATTTCCATTACAGCAGGGATGGTGAACCCCTGGCCATTCAGATGTTACTGACATTTTTCCATGCATCCATGTGTTCAATAGGTTTTGCACCTCTTCTGAAACATTAAGTGCTCACCTCTTTAAAAAACAAAAACTCATAAAGTCTGAATGCACCACAAATCTAACCTCTCTTTCTTCTGCTACAATATTGCATCATAGTTGTTCTATTCATCTAGGCTATTTCCTTAGCTGTCCTCCTTTATTCGAGAGGAGATTATGGAAATCAGGAAATGAACTTGAGCAGCCTTTCCCCTCCTTTCTTTTCAAAAGTGATCTAATTAATCAAATTAAAAACTGTTGTTTTGGAACCCATCTGTCAGTTTGGTACCTTTCCAAACTATCTGAGTAGATCAGTTGGTTTAACAGAATCTCTGGAATTCAAACTTACTCTTTTATGCTGTTGCCACATGTTCATTTGGTTAAAAAACACGTCAGGGGAAAAAATCCCAAAAGGCAATGAGCTAGCTGTCTGTACCTTTCATGCATAGTCATAGTAATTTATTCAGAGAACTAGGGAACAAGGTTTCTTAGCTCTGTGGAGATATGGAAAGGAGGAAGAAAAACTGCCTTCCTTGAAAATATATATACATCTTACATCTCACAGCATGTTCCCCATAAACAACTACTGTGTGTGTCCTCCCATTTCATAGCGTTGAACTTCGGCATGTTCTTTTATTCTCTGTAGCTTCCCTGGATAAAATGTGTTTCCTGTAAATAAGAACATTTTTTTGGTTGACTAATATGTTGGAGGAGCCACATCTGTGTATATCATTTCAGGCCATAGGAACAGCAGTTGGCCTGCTGGATATCAAGACTTGAAACAATGCACTTAAAGGCTGTCATTGAAATAGCAATGATTTGAAAAACATTCTCCACTCCTCTAGAAACTGCTTAATTATACATGCTTTCAGGAGAGGCCCTTCTGACAGTAAGACAGCTAGAGAAAGACAGCCAGGAGCAGCCCAGGTCAAGCCATTTTGTTGTCTGAGGTGGACAAGATGGCACTCCACACCTTCCATTCCACATACTAGACAGGCTGTTCAATCTTAGGTCCCATCTGCCCTATACATTGAAGGTGGTGTCATGTATGATCTCTATTCCATCCACAGAGCTACGATTCTTAGAGTTCCTTAGCAAGGCAGATTGAATGAGTATTGAACTGCCTTGGGGGAAAGGAGGAGAATAAATATGACAAGGAGGAGGAGGAGGAGGAGGAGGAGGAGGAGAGGAAGAAGCTCTCTGAGGGGAATAGGGATCACATAGCAATTCTCTATGAATCTCTCAACCCTTAACAAACTGCAGTCCCAGGATTCTTTGGGAGAAGCCATGGCTATTTAAAGTGTTCCCATTCCATTTCAAATGTATGGGGCCTTACTTCAGTGCTGGCTAGAGGACATTGTTCCTTACTGCACCTACAGACAGCAGGTTGCCTTAGGAGGGGCAGGCCAGGCTATGTGGCACACACAGCTCTGTTCTCTACCAGTTCTTGAACCCTGCCCCCGGCATCTGTCATGGGAGGAGACTTAGTAAAAATATGTCTGGCCCTGGAGATAGTTGTTATGGGTGGGATGTGCAGTAGGTTTTATAGATGAAATTGGAAACAATTGCAAATGCTGTCCTAAGTGTTTCACTAACCTTTACTAAATGGTGGTGCCAGAAGTTAGCCTCAATATGTAGCACTGTCTGTTCAGTTAAAGAAACTGGCATAAGTGAACACAATGAGTAGAAAGGTGGACATGTTGTAGGAGAGTCTCTTATATCAAAGTTACTGGGGAAATATGATGAACTGCTGAGATGTCCCTTCCAGCAGGTTATTGCTGTGGACTATTAAGTCTCCACAGGAATCTGTTCTAGAGCAAGGTGCAAGCTTCAAGACTTTCCCCAAGTATGGTTTGAAATTCTTTTTATCCCCTGAATCTGCTCTTCTTCCTTTCATTTCCAACCTTTTCCAGACTGTCCCTATTCTATTCCCCAATTTTTCTGGTTGTCGATCACATTTTCTTTTGACCTTATGCTTCCTCATTATCACCACATCCATTGTTCTCACCATTGACTGTAGCACAGATACCGATTCATGTTGCTTCACTCCTGTTCCTGTTGCAACCAGCTGAACAGTCTACTCTGTATATCTTTCTTCTTCTGGGACCTGAGTTGATGGGGTCTGAGCCAGGAAAACACTCTCCTGTGCCTTTCCTTTCAGATGCAACTTAATCACGAGGGAACATTTTAATGAATTCTGCTCCATGAGCCATTTGCAACTACAGAAGCTGCACATGCTGGTCTTCCATATTGACCTAGGCACTGTTGCTTGCAGTGCTGTTGCAACATTCCTGTGGGGCAGAACATCATGCCTTGTGGCATTGCATTGGCACAGATGTTGGTTCACCCCATCCAGGTCTTTTCTTTTCTGGGGCAACAAGTCTTGGCAAACATTGTGAGAAATGGTTCCTGAACTTACAACAAGCACAGGCCTGCTTGGAAGAAAAGCTTAACAATGCCTATAGACAATGTAGGGTTTTCTGAAAAGCTAACCTCAGTTTCAGGGATGTAGAAATTGTGGCCCTGCAGATATTCCAGTACTGAGCGAGAATATCTGAGGAGGGATTCCTCACCCACTCAGGTGAATATGCTTGGAATCTGCCAAGCATTACCAGGGTTCATGGTCATGGGAAGTCTTCTAAGTCAATGCAGCTGTATCTGCTTGGAATCCCTCTTCAGATCTTTCAGTGAAGGAAGGTCAGGTGGAGTAGAAGAGGACATTAGGGACAGCACCTGTACTATCCAGTGCCTCTTTATGTTCTGTGTACCCTCACACATTTGTTAAGTGCCTGAACAGGTTCGTGACTCCAGAAGTTGTCTCACTTTGGTTACAAAAAGTTACAAAACTTAGCAGTGAATCCCCCCCCCTAACAAAAAGTGTGAATGTTGCATGTTAACTGATGCAAAACAGGCTTCCCAATGAATCATGTTTAAATGGAGCAAGTCACTGCTTGGCGGTAGTAAACTTTATGGCTCCTTCAATAGGAATAGACATTGCCTCAAGACAAATCTGGCTCCTGGTGAGTAAGAAGCAAAGAAGCAGTAGCCAGTTAAGCAAAATAAATGTGTGTGTATTTTTCCAGTCTGGTACATTTCACTAGCTCAGTCAATGAATATGGTACTGGGGTAAGCTAAGGTAATGAATCTGCTGGAGAAAAGATTTTTAAAAATAAAAATCATAATAATCTCTACTTGCGAAGAAAAACACTGATCTGTCACCTTCACTGATGCGTGCTTAGTTTAGGGCATCTTTTAATAATAATCTCTATTCCCTCCCCCACCTCAGCCATCAGAAAATAGATTATTTTGATCACTATTTCTCCATGTCTCTTTACAACATAAAAGCACAGTAGCTGTAATGGGCAATGATATATTTATTTATTTGCCATCATTTCCATATATTTTATTATATATTTACTTATTTATGGAACTTATATACCACCCTATACCCACAGGTCACAGGGAGGTTCACAGAATAAAATCAGAATATAAAACCACAAAATACATACCATATTGGCTCATATATAAGCCGCACTCTCCCCCCCCCCCCCGCCGCCAATTCCAACTGTGGAAAGTTAAAGTGAGGCTTATATTCATGACCTTACGCTGCTGGCAAAGTGGCACGGCTCCCATCCCCCAGGAAGCAGCCCGGGAGCATTGGGCAATGGCACACAGCCCACCTGCAGCTCCCAACCCTCCCCAGAGACGCCGAAAAGAAAGGGGAAGGCCGCCAGCAAAGCGGCATGGCTCCCCACCCAGGAAGCAGCCCAGGAGCACGGGGGGGGGGTTTGGTAACTGTACTTGGGTATTGTCTCTCCCCCACACCAATGAATTTTAAAGGTGTGGCTTAATTGCAGGTGCAGCTTATATTTCGGCCAATACAGTAATCAAAATAAAACAACAACCCAATAACCCCTTCCATAACACATTTTTTAAAAGCCTTGCCCCTTTCATTATAGTTTACTCAAGACCAGTGCTTAAGACTGCAGTTCTATACATACTTACCTGGACCAAGTCCCATTGAATTCAGTGAGGTTTATTTCCAGTCAGACAGACATTGGACTGTAAAGCAAGCAGTTTGTTTCTGTGACCAAACCATCAAGAGACTGGTAGAGCTGGATTCTGTCTTTTTTTGCAGGGCTCCACAGGTTCACGATATCTGCCATCTGTAAGAAATGGTTCTTAATAGGAACATTATATTAAAAGTCAATATTATATTGTACTCTAAAGAGCCACTTCAGTGTTTTTGAGACCCAGTGCAATCTCTCAGGCAGCAGACTCAGGTTTCCATCTTCATTATTCTGGCATTCTGGCCAAACCGCAACGAAGCCTTGCTATGTCAACGATTGCATAAAAGCAGGTACTTAGCTGTATTCTTCCAGAAATCAGTTAGATTGAATATTAAAAATAATCTTGGGAACATTTCAGCTAATGTTGCCAATAATTTGGAAAGCACAGCAATGGCAGTCAGGTAGTTCCTGTTTCAACCTTCTGGAAATTCTATCAGGAAACAGGAATGACTGAAGCAGGAATGCAAACATGGAAAAAAATTTACTGTCAGATATTGATTGCTGAAGCTACTTGAGCCATGTGAGGTTTGGAATTTTGCTGATCTTTTCTTCAACTTTAAATCAAACGGGAGCGGTGCAAACCTATAGACCAAGAATAGGGAAACCCAGGCCTGGGGCCCAAATATTGATCTCCTGCCCTCTCCATGTGGCCTTCAGAACTTCTCTCGGGCCACACAGCCTCCTTCACCATGCCCCTTCTTTCCAGACCATACCCCTCACTTAGTCCTGCTTTTCACACTCCTTGTGTGTTTTTGCCTGCCTAGAATATGCCATTGAACTGTGACAATGCTTCTTCATTGCTTGGATGAAGGAAAGAGAGGGATCTGTGAGCAAATTAACAGTTGTTTCTCCACTCGCTTTTGCTTCTGGCCTGGTGGTTGCCTAAAGGTTGCCTGGAAGAGAATGCAGCCCTCAGGTTGAAAAAGATGCTACATACAGAAGTAAGGAAGAGGAATCTCTCAGCCAGGAACACCAGGGTGGAGCAGCAGTTTGACTGCTGCATCTGAAGGCCTACCTGTTCGCAACACACAGGACAAAGGGGAGGACCATTTCTATCATTTTTGCTGCTCTAACTCCAAGTTCTAACCTTCTAAGGCAGGCTTCCTCAACCTCAGCCCTCCAGGTGTTTTTGGCCTACAACTTCCATGATCCCTAGCTAGCAGGATCTGTGGTCAGGGATGATGGGAATTGTAGTCTCAAAACATCTGGAGGGCCGAGTTTGAGGAAGCCTGTTCTAAGGGGAATAGATTAGTTTAGGATTCAGCAGATTCATGGCTGACTCTGCTCTTCCCCAGCCCCATAACGCCCTATTTGGGCGACCTATACTGGTTACTGTCAGTGAAGATACCACCAGTGGTATAATTTCATCCACGCCCTCAACAGTGGAGCCTGGCGCCTAGGCATGACACCTGCTATATTCTAACTCAGCAGCACTGATCAGGAGGGTTAGGACTCCTTCTTTGGAGGTCTTTAAGCAGAGGCTTGACAACCATATGTCAGGAGTGCTCTGATTGTGTTTCCTGCTTGGCAGGGGGTTGGACTCGATGGCCCTTGTGGTCTATTCCAACTCTATGATTCTATGACTGCACTTTTAGCCTGCCTGTGAAAGAAGCATGGATAATCTTGCATTCACTGTGCAATAAAGATAATTTTAAGATCACCAGCATACAGTAGTCAAGCAAGATAGTAAATACATGTCTGTTCTGCCAAGAATGTTTTTGAAAGAAAGAGATTACAAAGGGTGTCATTCCCTGTACTATGATGATTTAAGCAGATGTCCTCATTTACATTTGAATAACTGAACAGCCAGTTCAGTAGCAAGTTGCCCTAGTGGACTACTTCAGAGTAAGAGACTCTTGATTTGGCTCATGGTGGTGCTGTGGGTTAAACCACAGAGCCTAGGGCTTGCTGATCAGAAGGTCAGCGGTTCGAATCCCCATGATGGGGTGAGCTCCCTTGCTCGGTCCCTGCTCCTGCCAAACTAGCAGTTCAAAAGCACATCAAAGTGCAAGTAGATAAATAGGTACCACTCCAGTAGGAAGGTAAACGGCATTTTCGTGCACTGCTCTGGTTTCACCAGAAGCGGCTTAGTCATGCTGGCCACATGACCCGGAAGCTATACGCCGGCTTCCTCGGCCAGTAAAGCAAGATGAGCGCTGCAACCCCAGAGTCGTCCATGACTGGATCTAATGGTCAGGGTCCCTTTACCTTTACCAATGTCTTGGTTAGCTAGATCCTGCAATCATCATCATCATCATCATAGAACTTTCCAGGACTCTTCCATGTATTTATTTCAGTGGAGTTAGTAGAATCTGGTTTCATACCAGGATAGCAGCAAAGAGTACAAAAATGCAGTAAAAAAGTACATTACACATTATGTGCAATGTACATCTTGTTCATGATGTATAAGCTTCAAGTGTGGACAACATCTCCATTTACATGGCACATGAGATCCGGCGAGTTCCAGCAGAAAAAAATTAAGCCCTGCTAATGTGATACCAATTAGGATAAGACCAATGTGAGATCAATTATGGGAAATCAAAACAAATATCTGGACTGCATAATCTAAATAACTGAAGAATGCATTTGGGTGGATTTTAAAGCATTTAACTCTCAATAAGCCCTAACAGTAAAAATAAAGTTCTAGTTTCCAGGGAGACTGAGACTCAGTCCACTTGGAAACAGAGGTCTGGGGCAACCCAGTCAGATGGTCAGGGTACCATGGTACCTTAGTTCTTAAACTTAATCCATTCCGGGCGTCTGTTCGACTCCTGAAACCATTCAGAAACCAAGGCTGGCTTCCGATTAGCTTCAGGAGTTTCCTGCACTCAATCAGAAGCTGCGGAAGCCATGTTGGACATTTGGCTCCCAAAAAACGTTCGCAAACCAGAATACTTACTTCCAGGTTTGCAGTGTTCGGGAGCTGATTTGTTCAGGAGCCAAGCTGTTCAAGTACCAAGGTACCACTGTATATATAAAATTGTTGTTGTTGTTGTTGCTGCTGGGAGTAGCGGTGAGAATGGGCATGTCAAGGGCTTACCAGGGTAGACTCTGAAAGTGGTGATTTTGCCTGCCTCCTCATCAACACCAAGAAAAATGTGGAACAAAAGATTAAAGGGAAGAAAATCACCCTAACCCAGAAACTCCAGAACAAACCTTGTTCATGAACAAACACTGGTTACAGATCATTGTTAGTTCAAGGAGAGACAAGCACAGGCTTGAACATAATGCTAAGGTCTTAGGTCCTGGCAGTACAGAAGAAGCAGAGGTGAAAGCAAAGCAGCTGCAATTTTAGCCCCGTGCAAAAACACTCTGAATGCTCATATTTAAACCCTGTGGTCAGACTGTAATCTCCAGGTGGGACTGGGAAGGAATCCTGTCTGAAATTTTGGAGTCACTTCCGCCATTTGGTGGCAACACTGAAGAAAAAGGACTAACAGTCAGGCTCAATGAAAGACAGCTTCTAGTATTATTATTGTGTTACCCAAGGGGCAATGGTTCTTTATGAATGTGAACCACAATGAACACTCAGATAGGATGAAAATTCTATTAGCCCAAAGAAAGCTACAAAGCACTGCTGTTATCTTATGTCCCTTTACATTGTCAGAGGACCCCTTATTTGACCATGAATAAGGAGCTGGAAATTTGGATGTTAGCCTGTGTTGAGGTTCCAGCTAACAAAGATGTTCTAGGTTTTTTTAAATCCCTTTACGTAAATCACAGACGGCCCATTCCCACAAAAGTGAAAGACCACTTCATACAGTTTGGTTACATAAGCCACACCTGGTGTTTGGATGACGCATCAGTTTCTCATCAGAGTAAAATGTTAATACTTGGCAGGAAGTCAACATAGATAACTTCCAGGCCTGTCTGATACTCCCTATAGCAGGTGTCAGCATGAGATCCCTGAGGAACCTTATCTAGAAGGTCACAGTTCTTACACAGTGCTGTCTTAGCATAACTAAGTATGAGATGCTACCACTTTATGGAATAAATAGAATTAACCACTCAAAGGCCCAGATCTGCAGGATTTCCAGGCATGAGGGGGCATTATCCAGGCATTATCCAGGCATGAGGGGGACAATTGCTGGGCACCACCCTAACTTCCTCAAGATAATGATTGTCTTACATGATATGGCAATACAGTTATCCGTATTAAAATATTGAGTGCTGTAAGGCAGCCAGATACATGCAACCAGGTTGGTTAGATAGTTCTGTGTGATGGGCTTATAGAGTAGGATTAAGACTGCCCCTCTATAGTACTCCAAACAGATAATTAAATACAAATGAACATCATTGTGCTTCTGTTGAAATCAGTCACTTGTGCCATCTCCAAAAATTCCATGTAGCCTTCCAAACTAATTGGCACCTTTTGTAAGCACCATCTGTAAAATCAACACATGCACAATTTATATTGCCTTATTTGAAATATCATACTATGGCCTGACTGATGCAATCTTCTTTTCAAGTTCTGTTATAAAAAGTCTTAAAAGATTTTTCTTCAGATCTTGGAAACAAAGGAAGAAATTTAGAAGGAAATTACATTTATATCTATCAGCACGTGGGAGTGTGCAGCTTTTGGAAAAACGGATATCAAAGAAGAAATATTAGAACAGTTTGGTAGAGACTACAAAGACATTGTTTTATGTTTTGATCTGGACTGAATGTCTGTATGTAGTTCATATACTGAGGAAATTTAATGAAGGAACACTCTGCCCAGGTTGAAAGAGATGCTCAGCAGATACAAAGTAAGGGAGTAACAAAATGATTTAGTGGTCAGAGTTTCATTGGAAATCACATACATGATCAATCGCCTACTGTGGATCACAAATCACAAGAATGGGCATTTGGTATATATTCTTAAATCACTGAGCAGCCCCTTTGACCTCACTGGATTTTCTCTGAATGTGAGGAGAATCTGGCCACATATGGCAAAATTCAAGCCTAAAGGCTATTTTCACATTGCCAAAATTGAGTCAAGGCTGACTTAATGCTCTGTGATTCCCATAAACAAGATGACAGTTAGGTGATGGATTGATGGTTAGGATCTCTCTGGAATTTTCAGGTAGGTTTTTTTTACTTCCTGACATGTAGTGTTGGATAACTGTTGCTGAAGTACACACAGGGGGGGAAATCACATGTCGTCTTCTTATTGAGGTCAAGCATTTTGATGACTTTATGGTTCATAAGACCATTAGAAGGCCCATCTAGTCCAGCATTCTGTTCTCACAGTGGCCATCCAGACACCCATGGAAATTCTGCAAGCAGAATCTGAGCATAATAGCACTCTCCTCAGCTGTGATTCGGAACAACTGATATTCAGAACCATACTGCCTCCAATGGTAGAGGTAGATCATGGTTTCAGGGAACTGTGAAGCCACTGGAGGGCATGAGTTATCACTGGTTCTTTTGAAGCTGGGCTCGTATGAGACATGGCTTCCAGATTTGGTTTCGTACCTAGTATTCTGTTATTGCGTTTTAGTGTGGCTTTATATATTTTCCTTCAAAGCTACATTTACTTACCTGGGAGTAAGCCTCACTGAAGTCAAAGACAATGATTTTTAAGTAGAAATTATCTATCATCTGTCTATCTATCATCTATCTATCTATCTATCTATCTATCTATCTATCTATCTATCATCTATCTATCTATCTATCATCTATCTATCTATCTATCATCATCATCTATCATCTATCTATCTATCTATCATCTATCTATCTATCTATCTATCTATCTATCTATCTATATCTATCTATCATCTATCTATCTATCTATCTATCTATCTATCTATCTATCTATCTATCTATCTATCTATCATCTATCTATCATCTATCTATCTATCATCTATCTATCTATCTATCTATCTATCTATCTATCTATCTATCATCTATCTATCTATCTATCTATATCTATCATCTATCTATCATCTATCTATCTATCTATCTATCTATCTATCTATCTATCTATCATCTATCTATCTATCTATCTATCTATCTATCTATCATCTATCTATCTATCTATCTATCTATCTATCTATCTATCTATCTATCTCTCTATCTATCTATCTCTATCTCTATCATCTATCTATCTATCATCTATCTCTATCTATCTATCTATCTATCTATCTATCTATCTATCTATCTATCTATCTATCTATCTATCTATCATCTATCATCTATCTATCATCTATCTATCTATCTATCTATCTATCTATCTATCTATCTATCTATCTATCTATATCTATCTATCTATCTATCTATCTATCTATCTATATCTATCATCTATCTATCATCTATCTATATCTATCTATCTATCTATCTATCTATCTATCTATCTATCAACTATCTATCTATCTATCTATCATCTATCTATCTATCATCTATCTATCTATCTATCTCTATCTCTATCTCTATCATCTATCTATCTATCATCTATCTATCTATATCTATCTATCTATCTATCTATCTAATCTATCATCTATCTATCTATCTATCATCTATCATCTATCCATCCATCTATCTATCTATCTATCTATCTATCTATCTATCTATGAATGTGCCACTAAGAGTATTTTTCATGTTTTAGTCTTTTAGACTGCAATTTCTATAGTACTCATTCAAACATACATACAAACAAACAAACAAACAAACAAACTATTTTTATACTGCTTTTCTTTAAATTCCCAAAGTGGTCTACAACATACAAACAAAATAGCGCTGATATCACCTGTAGGAACAGCTTTGTTGTCTTCCAAATTGGTGAGGCTCATCTAATGTTAACACAAAACTGATCCTTCATTATTATTGTCCCGGTCTTGTGGAATGCCCTGCCAATAGATTTTCAGCAGGTGACTTCAGTATTAATTTGTAAATGTTTGCTGATAACTTTCCTATGCTGTCTGGCTTATGCAGATAGCACAGTAAGGTATATTTCTGTTACAGTTAGCTGGTGAACTGTGGTTTTGTTTTGTTTTTAATGTGGTTTTATACTATAGATATTTGTTATACTCTTCTATTTTTATGAGATTGCAGAACATAAACATTTTGTTAAATAAATGAAGAAATATATCACAATTAAAACCAGCACATATACAATTATGATTTTTTTAAAAAAAACCCAGCAGTAACACACCACAACAAATTTAGAATCAACTGATACTAACTTTCAGATAAAATTTGCTAAAAAATGAGTTTTCAGAAGGTGCTGAAATATTATCAGTATCAACACCTTTCACAACTCAGAGGTAGTTAGTCCCATAGAGGGGGTGCCACGAAAGAGAGGCCCTCTCTTGCTGACCTCATTGTCTAATCCAGGTGATATGGAAGAAGGTGCTCCCTTAGAGAATCTGGTCCCAAAATAGGACTTTGTAAATCAGTTCAAGAAACTTGAACCTACCTAGGTAGTATATCCCCAGGCAATGCAGCTCCTCACACGCATCATCATCACATGTAAGGTACTTTAATTACATTCTAGCTACAGCTTTTTGCATTCAATGTATATTCCAAAGCAGACTCAAATGTCACCCCAGATAGAGTGCTCAGGCTTTTACTTTGAACTGGTTAAGTATTTGTTGCTCTGTTTATCTCTTCTGTGGATTTGAAATGCTACAGAATAGTAATAAAGAAATCTATGTGTAAAAGGCAGCTCCCTGCATTCTGTTATGTGCAAGAAACAGACCTAAGGAACCAATCTATGTCTGGATTTGTTTATCTTAAAAAAAAAAAAGGAATCCAGAGAAGGCAGTAAACAGAAAACTCGATGGTATCCCAGTACACAGCTTTTTCCAATTCCTCATCGTATGGTTCATCATTGCTTTGTGTTTACAGTCATGCTAGTATTTAAACCACACAAGAGTCTTCCAGGCCAAACCAATTTGGAACGCATAAAAACTTTGATTATGTTTTCTGAGGCATGGAATTAAATATTAATTGGCAAGAGTCAAACTACAAAACTTCTTCCCACCATGACCATTGTCAACACTGCTTGTTAGATTTCCTTCTGCTTCCTATTTTTAGTGTAGTCTATCATGCAAATAATCTGGCCTCACAATTTGTAGCTATTGTGTCTTGTCTCGTTTTGTCAACTGATGCAAGAGTGTGGTGTCAACATGACTAATTATGGTAGATTGCAACAATTATGAAGTCAAACCTTATCAATCTTTTAGGCTGAAGATTCCCAGCTTGCATCTCAACTAATATCACTTTGTTTGTTTGTGGTGGGCCATGATTTCATATTCTTGCCCAGCAGGCTGTCATTAGCCCACGTTGATGTCCAAAGTACCCTGAGATGAATGATACTACTCTCAGGTAGTTTAACCATCTTGAATCATGCTGACAGGAGTTGGAGTTGAACAACATATTGAATGCTATGGAGTCCCCATTGCTCTAGGATGCTTTTACACACACACACACACACACACACACGCACACACAAAAGGAGCCTGCTGGATCAAGCCAACAGCCCATCTAGTTTAGCATTCTATTCCCACAATGGCCAACCAGATGCCTGGACCTGAGCCCAGCACTCTCCGATCCTGTGGCTTTGAGAAACTGGTGTTCAGAAGCATACTGCCTTTGACAGTGGAGGTAGAATACAGCTACTGTGGTTGGCAGCCATTCATAGTCTTATCCTACATGAATTTGTCTAATCCTCTTGTGGGCGCAAATTCCATGTACTGTAGTAAGAAGTACTTTCTTTTGACTGTTTTGAATCTTCCAACATTCAGCACCATTGGATGCACAGGGACCCTAGAGTTATAAAAGAGGGAGTGAAACTTTTCTCTATACAGTGGTACCTTGGGTTACATTCTCTTCAGGTTACAGACGCTTCAGGTTACAGATGCTTCAGGTTACATATGCTTCAGGTTACAGACTCCGCTAACCCAGAAATAGTGCTTCAGGTTAAGAACTTTGCTTCAGGATGAGAACAGAAATCGTGCTCCGGCGGCGCGGCAGCAGCAGGAGGCCCCATTAGCTAAAGTGGTGCTTCAGGTTAAGAAAAGTTTCAGGTTAAGAACCAACTCCCGGAACGAATTAAGCACTTAACCCGAGGTACCACTGTACATTTTCTCCATGCCAGACATAATTTTATAAACTTCTATCATGTCACCTCTCACGTGCCTTTTCCCTAAACTAAAAATGCTGCAAACATTGATCCATCTTCTCTAACATTTTGCTTGCCTTTTCCCAGCTCTACAATATCGTTTTGAGGTGAGGTGACCAGAATAGTCCACAGTATTCCAAGTGTGGTCACACCATCAAAACAGTTAACAATAGCTCTGTTCAGTCATTTAGTACCAATGAGTACCGAATGTGTAATAGGGTTTCTGGATGGTGTAGCTTGCTGCTTCCTAGACACCAATATGCCACTCCCTGATGTGCAATGGTGTCGATTTGAAGGGAACCTAGGTACAAAGGGAACTGCCTTCTATTGAGTGAGACACTTGGGTCCACCTAGCTCAGCAGCAACTCTCCAGTGTTTCATGCAGGGCCTAACTGGAGATGGCAGGGATTAAACCTGGGATCTTATGCATGTAATGCAGTTATTTTATCTCGGAGCTACAACCCTTCCCAAACAAACGTTGTAAGTACATATGGATGTACATGCATTGGGTTCCCTGCTTAGGGATACAAACTTGAATCCAAGAGGCATGTTATATGGACATTTTCCCCATTTATGTGTAGGAGAAGTGAGGTTTCTGCTCTTTGAATGGACAGTCTATCCTTGTGTGGCATTTCAGCCTGTCAACAGACAATTTGCTATACTTAAAATCTCATCTCAATAGAACTCTGCCCTTTGATAGCCTAACATCCATTGCCTAGGGTGTAGAATGAACTTCATTTTGGTGAAAGGCAGGTTTCTTGTCATGCTGTTACTTGTAGCAATAAGCGCTCTTTAGATTTTAACTTCTTTGTTTTGCCCCTAACATTAATGTAACCAGGGCCACCCGGGGAAATCGTAAAGAAGGTATAATTAACATTTCAAAATAATGTCTTGGTAATATTATATATTTATGTTTAATAAACTCTGGAAGTTTAAACAATTTTGTAATAAATACACATTACTGTGTTTCACATTACAGGGCAGAGACGCTAGGCTATAACTATGCAAAGGGGCTTTGTTTTTGTTCCTCTTTAAGCAATCTTGCCGGCTAGGTTGTTGCTAATCCCACTGGAGACTGAGAGCAGCTTCTGACATTCTGAACATGAGACATTGACGTTCTGTGATGTCTCTTCTGCAACCGACTGGTGATCTCGCTTGTTATGTCTGGAAATGATCTCTACAAGAAAATTGCAGAGGCCAAAGTCATGTCTATAGCTCACATACCTCAATGTGCAAAACCTTCAGACATCACATACAAGCCTTGGCCCTGGAATGGAGAAATGAGTGTGAAGGTGGTTAGCAGAATTTGCATTGTAACATCCAAAGTAGTACTGAGAACTGAGAAACAGAGATCTGTACTCACTAAATACATAATCTGGTACCACGCTGGTATGTATTCTACTGCAATGGGTCATGTTTGAGGCTGCTTTGAAGGCTCAAACTTTGATTTTTTTTAAAAAAAATAAAAAATATAGCTGCTAGAGTGCTAATAGTTACAGTTTCCTAAAATATACTTCATCACTTTTGAAACAGCAAACCTGGGTTAATGCAAGTTTCTAAGCATGACTCAGTGTTGGTTTTAATTAGTGCTTTGCCAAAACCTATCCTCTAATTTCTCAAAAGTGTTGCTTCCATGTGAAAGAGGCTTTATTTTTTTAACTCATGCTCAGAATGCTTTAGAATTTCCTGAGAATGCCCTTAGGATTTGGGGGGGTGAAAGGTTGAACTGACTTTACTGGTGCAAGGTGGCTATGGATGGTGTGTGTTTTTTCCTCTGCAGCCTCCCTGGTTGCTTGCACTTCCTAATCTGAAAAAGTTGCATGGGAGGAGTTACTCCATAAATTTCAAGCATGGGAAAGCTGGGCAGGCCAGCTACCTTATGCTTGAGATCAGTGCACTTGCTGATGCTGTTTTTATGGGAAGTCCATTCTCTTTAACCTTCAAAGAAAAACTTTCTACACTCATTTCTTTAAAAGTAAGAAAGCTTCACTTAAAAAAACAAACAAACCAACAATCAGCAGCTGAAAATGACGTGGAATTTTTTTTTTTTAAAGTAAAGGCATGCAGCCAGGAAGGCTGCAGAGTGCAGATCACTAGAGAGATTATTTGCAGAAAGAAAGAAAGAACACTTATCTTGGCCACTTTGAAAGCAAGGCAGGCACAAGCAAGCTCTCCACCACCCATGAGAATTTTACCAAAAAAAATCCTCTCCCATTGATAATTTCCAGTGGTAAAGAAACAAAGAAAAGTGGGAGAATTTTTAAACACAGTACTAATTTTAACCTATAAAGCTCAGGTTTTTCAGGGACCATTTGTGTATTCACAGGTCTGAACATGCACTGACATCATCTGAATAAATCCCATTTAAGATGTTCTCATCTGCAGAGGTTAAGCAGGTGGTGATGAAAGGTCAGGCCTTCTTGGTAGTTGGACCATGACTCTAGACTGCTGTTCTTTAGTAGTAGTAGTAGTAGTATTTATTAAATTTGTATTCACAAAATGTTTAGGGGTATGTATACCCCTGTGTCCCCCCCAGAAAAAAGCATTGATTGATTGGATGAATTAATGAAATAAAAAAGAACAACTTTGACCTATCTTTTCCCATTCAAAACAGCCCACATTATTCTTCTCTGTCTTATTTATAGTAATTGGTGGATGTATCACATTTGAACAATGTATTATGCTCAGTTTTCCAAATCAAAACAGTGTTACATTAACTAGAAAACCAGTAACATTTGAGAGGACTGCTACATTCTAGCTGTTCATCCACAAATCTGAAGATGGAATCCCTAGTCAGATTTCTTCCTTCATTACCCTGAAACCAGATGGGACTAAGGGCAACTGTTTCACCTCTCCAGGAGTTCATTAAATTAAACCAAATCATTCTAGGGTTTCTATGTCCTGTCTAGAGAGTAAGAGAATTAGAGCCAGAGCTATTCAAAGGATAGGCAGACTAATGAATGCTTGAAAACTCTCCAGATTTCTTGAGAAGAAATATGACTAATTTGTTTCCCTGGGCAAAGAGCCACCATTTTGACAGGAACTTGCCACTTGAGGCAGGTACACTTATCCAGTAGGTGGACAAATTTTGGTCTGCTTGAAAACTAATTGCACATCATGAAAAATGCATATAGGGACAAATAGAGATAAACCATAAAGAAATAGTCAGGCTTTTCCTTATAGATAATAAGCATTCACAATTGCTATATTTGAAAACAGAAAATTTCCAAAACACTCTGATGGATGAGAGTGGAACAAGGGGAGTGCAAATTTCTTACTGTTTTTCTATCACTTCTGGGTTTTTGTTGTTGTTGGTTGCTTTCAATGCTTATTTTACAAAGTTGTAAACCACTTAGAGGGGGTTTTCTTTTTACAACCAAATGGTGTATAATTGTCGTTAAATAAATGAATGAATTTTATTTGGCTGTAACAAAAGCTCACAAGGATTCAAAGCCCTCTTATCTTGAAATTTGACAGCCTGGTGTTGTCTTGCAGTTTCATATACCACGTAGACCCAAATGAAGATGTTTAAAGAGGGGTGTGGAAATGTTTTTCAGCCTTAGGGCCACATTGCCTCATGGGGCCAAATGCCAATGGAGCAACTCTGGCAAAGTTTAGAAGTTTCTAAGCAAACATCACTCCAGGCAAACAAGGGGCATTATCAGTTGAAGAATAAATTTCAGCCAGGCAGAAGTATTCCAAATGGGCATGGAGCAGTGCCTGCCATGGCTGGATGGAAAAGTCCAAAGGGTTACGTTTGGCCCTCACCCTTGATACAAAGCAACTCGAAAACCCAAAACCTACATATTATGAAATGGCTTAAACTGGCTACCTTTATTTTGAGCGGGAAACAGCAATATGCCCCCCCCCCCAAATTTCTGGATCAATAATGTTTTTCAGATCAGCTTGTTGTACATTGAAAGAGAACTGTATGAAAATGATGTATCATTGGGACTTGACTCCTATAAGCAGTGCTTTTTTCTGGGGGTATGCAGGGGTACGCATACCCCTGAACATTTTGTGAATCTAAGTTTGGCCTCATTGAGGGGCAGTATTTCAATATGAGTAGGAAAATGAGAGTACCCCCAAACATTTTTTAAAGAAAAAAAGCACTGCCTATAAGATTAGCAAAAATGTATAGAAACACTACCAATTTATGCTGGAACTGTAAGGAAAAAGAAAGTACATTCTACCACATGTGGTGGACATGCAAAATAACAAAAGAATTCTGGAAAATGATATATAATGAATTGGGAAAAAAATGTTTACTATAACTTTTGTCAAAAAAACCCCAGAAGCTTTCTTACTAGGAATAATTGGAGATGAAATACCAAAGAACTTGAAAAGACTGCTTATGTATGTGTCAACAGCTGCAAGAATGCTTTTTTGCCCAGAGATGGAAAGAAGAGAAAGTCCCAACCAAAGAAGAATGGATAACCAAGTTGATGGCAAAAATGACTGTGAAGATCAGATACCAGTAAGATAAGAAATTCAGTAAAGAGTGGGAAAATTTTATAGAGTACCTTAAAGATCACTGTAGATATTAAAAACGTTAGCAGGATTGTTATAACACTTGTAATGTAATAAGGCTAAAGTTAAAAATAGATATAAAATGAATTTGAAAAATGTAATTAGATGCAGCAGAAAGAACAGATAAATATTGGATACCAGGGGTGGGGGTGGGGGGAAGTCCAGGGATTCAAGTAATCTCAAATGTGTAAAAAATTGAAAATGATTTAAATGCATAGAACACTGTTAAAAAAATGATTTTTTTAAAGAATGCTTTTCAGATCAGGTCCCATGTGGCTGCTTTTCCTTCAAAGTATAAGCATCCAATTTAAGCACAGGGTTGTTGTTTTTTAAAAAAGAATAAACAACATCCAAATGAACAAAATCCTCACTGAATTTTAGAGAAAATCTCACTCACAGTCTTGAGAAACACCTCAGTAGCTTACAGCCAGCACTCATAATATTTTGGAAGTGGTTATGACACCTTTATAACATTTCTTTACAATAAAAAATGCATACAGTTTTGCAATCAAAGCATGCCAAAAGGGAATCACCTGGCTTGGCTGCCTTAAAGTGTAAGCCAAACTTCAATTTGCTTTTATTAAACCACCTCTTTTGCAGTCTATTATGGTAACATTTATAGTTCCAAGTCTTGCACATGACTTTGTAGAGTATGCAAGATCAGAAAACAGGTTTCACAATCCACATTCCATCACATCCACAAGCACCAGTGGGCATCTTGTTTCTACAACGCAAAAGGGGAAATCAGTATCCATTGCCTTTCAGTAACTGTGATAGCAAGACATTTTATTAATTTATTTACAACACATGTATCCTGCTTTATAAACCAAAGAAGTTTTCGAAGCAAGTGACAGAAGATTTGTATGGTTCAGTCACATTAAAGTGTACTATCAGGAAATGAAATAACAGATTCCCTGCTTTTCTTCTTGGTCTTCCATGGTTTCACTCTTCAGCTACTGCCTGTGAGGCAACTTTCCTATGAAAGACAAGTATTACACCATTATGATTCACCTTTCTTTCTTTCCTTCCTTTTCTTTCTAAAACATGCTTTCCAGTCACTGTCATGAACCATGTCACTAAAATGATGGTTACCAGAATCATGTTTAATCATTTGTGTGTGGATTTTTTAAATTAAATAATTTGTTTAAATAATAATAATAATAACCAAAGTCATAAAATAATGTGTACCATAAGTGTTACAGTGGACATGCGCTGAGCTGTGATAACTTTATGCCTCTGTCCACTTCATCCCCACCTACCCCAATCTTTTTAAAAAAGATTACAGTAGAGTTCTACAGGCAGCTCCATCTCTGGCAATTGAGGTTACATTTCTGTTCTGGAAAAAGACAGACTTTCTGCAGTTTGAAAAAGGAAAGACAGAAGATGTCACATGGATCTCAATTTGTTTTATGAGAGTAGCATGGCCCAATTGCAATGTGAGGTCTCTTGAATCATGAGGGTGCCCACCTCTGTTTTAAACAGTTTCATTCATCCTTTTGCAAAACCATCAAACAAGCTCCTGAAGAACACCCCTCTCTCTGGCTGAGTAATAGTCCCGAGAGAAGCAGTGTTATTTCATTCCGGAAAGAAGCCCTAACGTCCCTACAAATACAATAGAAAAGGGCTAATTGTATCCTCCCTGAAACATCTGCAAAAATGCCTTTCTTGAGGCAAAAAGAGAGAGACTGATAAGATTTTAGTAGCAGGAGGGGAAGAAGTTGAGGCAAAGGTTTGTTCTGCAGCTTCCATGCCAGCTGGCACCACATCAAGGCCAAAACATGACTCGGTGTAGTACTCTTTAATCACCTTTCACCATAGTTACTGTAACCGTTTGTCCTGAAAGGCAATCACCTCCTTAGTCAGGACTCTATTAGGGGAAACCAACAAAATCACCTTTTTGCACGTGGCATTGGAGACTGTGCGGAATATCCTGCTGTATAAGAAGCACAAGGCATTACCATTCACTCAACCCAGATTCCTCTGGAGGTCTATTTGCACTGCATTTTCAATTGCACCTCAGCAAGGAGGTTCAGCTTTACTGCTTTGAATGAGTAAAAGTGAAGAAAAGTGCTTTTGTAGGGAGCTGACATATAGTAGACAGAAATCCCCGGTTTAGGGGATTAGGTTAAACACTCTAGCAAGCCCACATGGCTCACAGAGACTCCATCATGCATCTAGAACAAAAGCCTGGCTTTCTGAGGTGAGCATAGAAGTGACACCACAGTATTCTCCCTTCTCTTCAGAGACACTACGTGTTCCCAGCCATCTTCTGTGGTATTGATCCGGGAACAGTGGGAAACGGCCATTCAGGCATGCTTTGGGGTAAAGAAACAAGTCTTATGCAGTAAATCTAATGGCACGTCTACATATCAACTCTAACCCCCTTCAGATTAATCTCATACTGTCCCAAACCTGTGACAGAACTTAGTGCAGAAGCCAAAGTGAGTTGACAGCTTGCGAGAGCTGTCCTCTGGGCCACAGGTGATAGAGGTGGATCAAAATCTAGACATTGCTAACATTTCAGGATAGGTTAATGTTCCAGGTCTTATGGGATGATTATAACTCAGCAGCAACTATATCTCTGGATAGCTCACTGGTTCCATACTGAGAGCCTGTTAGCTAGGGACAGAAACCAGAGGGATAAACCTGTTAATTTTAAAAAGGAGTGCTTGTTTGCCCTGTATTCATAATTATAGTACTGCTTGGACAGTAGACCTAAGGAAAGGGACTGAGGGGGTGGGAGAAAAGTTGAGTAATGTAGAATATGGTTTTCAATTGGAAGGACTCCCCAGATATTTGTCTCACACCAGCAGGAAGTCAATGGGTCTATGAGTGACCTGGGAAAAAAGGAGGCACAGGAAAATTTTCTCAGGAAAACATCCAGCCTGAATGAACACAGACAAAGGACAGTAATACATTTCAGAAACAATATGTTTCAAGGCTCGGTTTGGTATTTGTCCTTACTGTGTCCAGCACCATTCACACAGACTGGCCTGAAGGAAAATAATTCCTGATTAAATTAGCAGTCAGACAGTTTTTTGTACAGGCGTGGGTAGCCCATACTTGGTACAGCTCTGCTTCCAACAATATGTTTAGGAAATTAATTGAATGGAAATGGCACAGTGTTACTGTCTTTAAGTTGGCAGGACATTTAATTCATCCATTCATTAGACTAAACCTTTTTATAAGAAGAAATTGAGGAAAGATATCTGAAGATGCACAAGGAAAGTGAATTATAGCTGTGGACCTCAGAACATAATGTTGATCTTTTATCATTAACCATGGTGAAGTATGAACATGTGAGCATGCTTGTACTCGATAGCAAAAATTGTGACAGTTTTCCCTTCTCCTTCAGTTCTGTTGTGCTTCCAGGAACTAAGCCATGGTTTGGTTTAATATTGCATCGAACCCAGGCTCATGGTTTGTAGCCCTTAGAGCAGTAAACTAAGGACAAAACTAAGCTATAGCTCATAATATGTCTTGAGCGAGAGAACCCATGAGCCTGGTTTCAAGCATAACACAAAGCCAAATCATCTTAGCTCTGAGCAGGAAAACAGCCACAAGACTGGGGAGGAGTGAAATGGCCACAATTTTTGCTGTAAGAACCTGGACATTCCCACATTCACACTTAGCCATGATTTGGTTTAGCATTGTATGTGAACCAGGCCATGGCTTCATAGAAGAATTGTGTTCCATATAAGATCAAATGTAATCATAGAAGAATTGTGTTCCGTATTAGATCAAATGTAATTATATGCAGTTCCACAAAGCTTTTTTTTAATAGGGAAAAAAATCTGGTAGAAATGCCCTGTCTTTTTATAAATAACCCATGCTAAATTATATAAGTTAGAAATATTGTCATACTCTAAAGATTAGTCCACACTTTTATTCTTGATGAATCTGTTGTTTTAGACTTCAGATGTGTTGATAAATTAATTTTAAATGTGTTTTATGTTTGTTTCATTCTTTTAATTATCATGGATACAGCTCTGAGAGCATTTATGGTGGAAATTTGGCTTCTAAATAACCTTAAGTATAAATAAATAAACTACTATACAATACATTACTAAGAAGCAAAATGAGGGTGGGGTGGGGGGAATGGACAAATGACTTCCAAGTGAAATCCAGAAATCTCATTTCAGACATTAAAGTGGAAACAGGAGTTGAGGAAACATGAATCAATGTTCCTTTCCTCCCTTCTTTTACGGAGAATGGGTCTTGACTTCACCTATTATTGGAAATGGGATCAGGCTGGACAGGTGATGTTTCCAGATTGCCCATTTAATGAGCAGAATGATTCAATTGCCTAGACATCTTGCCTCAGGACTGGACCTAGAGAGCTTAAACACACCCTTCCTTAAAGCATAGCTAAGGCCTCTCAACCATACATTCAGTGTTATCCTTTCAAGAAATGGAAGAGAGCAGAAAAAGCCACTTACCTCATCCAAGTGATACTCTATGAGTACCAATTTGTATCAGCCTCTCAGCAACAGTGTAAAGTTCAAAAACTGGAGAGAGCTTTCTCCTCCTCCTCCTCCTCCTCCTCCTCCTCCTCCTGCTTTTAAACAACTATCCAATATAATAGGGGAATCTCCAAAATGGTAGGATCTTCAAGGCTTGCTATTGCAATATGCCCCTGTATGTATCTTGCCCTGAGCTTCCTATGTTACCATTGCGGGTAGTTATACCACAAAAAGTTGTGGTAAATGTTTTCAGGGAGGGTGAAGGATAGTGGGATGGTGTGGTTAGTTCATATACTATAATCCCACAAATACAGAGAGAGATCATGGTTTGTGCCAGAGGAAAGCCTTTTCTATGCCTAAGGACCACATTCCATTCAGATCAACCTTCTGAGGGCCACATGCTAGTGAAGGATGGGGCCAAAAGCAAAAGTGGGAAGATCAACAAATGTAAATTTTACCTTTGTACAGTACAATAGTTTCTACTCACTTATGCAAGAAGCATAAAGGGCCCATTCCAGTCAGGCAAAAATTCTCAATGCAGGGCTTGGGAGGGTTGTGTTCCTAAGGAGACTTCTAGGGAGTGAATAGTGAAACCTGGAGGACATTTGGCCCCTGGGCTTGAAATTTCCCTTTCCTGTCATACAACATGAAGCAGTTAATGATTTGGACTGAAATGAATGGAAGAATTGGATTTCCTTTGAATTTTTCATTCTGAAACTGGGACACACACCAGTTTTGCATATATTGCTGAAACATTTCCATTACAGCCTGAAAAAAAAACAACAGCTGTCTGGATTTTCCTTCTAAAAGTATGGTGTAGATTTAAGCTTAGACATTTGTGAGCTGCTATGACCATGCGGGAACCTAGAAAGGGTTCTTAATACATTTCTTATTAGACAGCTACAGTTTTATAAGTATCATTACCCTACGGCTGGAATCAATACTGGGCAAAAATCTGTACACATTGTATTTCACGTATATGTGGCTTGGCTCTGCCACAAAAGAAAAGTGATCTCAGACCTATTGAACCCAGACATATGTGGCTTTTCCTTTTGCACATTATACATATGGAAGGATGTGCATTGCCAGCATTTAAAAGGAAAGTGTTGTTGTTTTTCTCAACCAGCAGCAAATGGAAAGTACAGAACACTTGCATTTGCCGTTCAAATAGTTTACACGTGTCTAGTGTTTTTGCTGTGCTCGAGGTCTTGATTTAATTAAAAGCTACATTTGGTGGTGTGAAGAGAAAATTGTATTGCCTCAGGAAACAGAAAGAATAATAATAATAAACTTTTCATGGATTCAGACTCTGAGAGGTAGAAATGCAAGGTGGTCTGAAAATAAATTATGTAGACTAGATATGCAAAGTATGTTTTGCACCAACAGAAATATTTGGGGTTTGGTGATTCTTGACTGATAACGCAGTTTTTCTTGTTATAAGTTTGCATTTTTATTGTAATTCTCATGAAGAGTTATGATAGAACTGCAGCACACAATGTCTTTAGAAATATCAGTCAATATAACTGCAGTTATGAGCATTTGGGAACTTCCACAAGGCCATTTATCACTGCATCAGCACAGTGACATCCTTACCAAAGTGCTGCCACTTATTATTTGCCCAATTAATCAAGATTTCCCATTTCCACGGAAAAGCCAATAAAGAAAGAGACCTGTGGAAATGGTGAATCTAGATTAAATTTGGGGCAGGAGGCGAAATATGGAATGCATTTTGATGAGGGTGATACTATGCGGATTCTGACCTGAGTAAAACTGGCATACAGTATGTGAGTTGCATTGAGTCCAGAGTAAAATACTCTGTAAAAGCACCTTATGACAAGACAGAGAATATTAGAATTCCTATTTTCGTATTTTGCTGCTCCTCTGCACCCCCTTCCCATCCAGGTAAGCTACAGTGCTACCAGTTTTGGGGAGGCAGCTCAGTAGCTCTGCCCCACCACCCCAGCTGCTACAAAATCTATGCATGCTAGTGAACTTGGTCACACACCACCATTTTATTTGCTCATTTGTGAACATGGATGTGTCAATAATGAGCAAAATTTTGACTTGTGTATGTGGTGA
Source organism: Podarcis melisellensis (assembly GCF_964234715.1). Taxonomy (NCBI): domain Eukaryota; kingdom Metazoa; phylum Chordata; class Lepidosauria; order Squamata; family Lacertidae; genus Podarcis; species Podarcis melisellensis. The sequence goes on from NC_138531.1 coordinate 35,126,026, forward strand.
TTGACTGGAGAAGGGAAAAAACATTAGTTGCGAGTACTGTCCATGGAACTCTTTGAAGGTGCAGGGGGCCAGAACCCTGCTTGAGATAAGCAGATCTGGTCTGTTCTTACATGGAAAGCCATCTGAGAATGACATGTTTACCACTTTGGGTTCCACATTGGAAGAAAGATTGTGTGTGTGTGTTATTTCAAAGGAAGGAAGGAAGTGGTCAGCAAGGAAGAGAGTAAACCACTAGTGGATGATCTACTCACCTGACCTCTGGTTGGTCACATCACTGCTGCTTACTGGGAGGGTGAAGGGAGATGTTTTGATGAGGTCAGCACAATGCAAACACACCAGCAAGAGCACTGGATTGTCTCAGCCAGTGCATTTGCACCATGCCAACCTCAACACTGCTTCTCCCTTCACTGTATCTCTTCTTGTGAGCAGTGACATGACCATCCATAGGTTAGGTAAGCAGAATCACCTGACCATGTCATCTACTACTAGAGTAAGCATATGGACCAACCCAGAGTCTTTCATTCCTAGGAGTTTTGTTGGGACAGTAAGGAAACTACTATTTGTCTGACCTGTGCTCAAATGGTAACATGATTAATTACTTCTGTTGGACCATCTGGCCCCATTGGCTCTCTCTCTGATGTAAATGATCTATGAAATTGTTTTAGAAAAAAATATTAATATTCTGCATCTGACAATAGCAGAATATCCTTCTGATGAATAGCAGAATGTACCATATAGCTATTTTAAGTGAGACTCCATGGTTCCATGTGAATAAAACCACTTTTCCCTAACTGTTTTCCCACGTAATTTCTGTAATTCAGTTAGATACAATCTTATCATTTCCTCAAAGTGTCTAAACAATGCCTGCATCATGCAGACTCCAGCATTTTAACACATATTGCATATATATTGCATTACCTAAAACCCATTGTTGAGCATTTTGGCAATACTACTCCAGTGTGTTTTCTGGGCTTGATATCACTGCATCTGGTTAGTGTCTAAGCCAAGCAATCTTCATACCCTTGAGACCAGTTGTTATTACTGCAATAGTAAAGCAGAGTATGATTTCCTATGTCAGGAAAAAAATCTTAATACCTTTTGTTACCATATGTGTTTAATCGTGAGTAGAACAAAGTGTGTTTGTGGAATCATGGCTGTACTTTGAAGACTCAGAGGTAATGTAAAAAAATTTTCAAGACCATCTGTGTTCCTTGTGTAAGCTCCAGTTTGCTGTTGAATCCGTTTCTCTTCACCAATACTCTTCCATGAAATAGATTGACAACACAATTTACTACTCAGCTAAAATACTTGGAGTTAAGAATGTAGAGTTTCACCAATGTCAATGGGACCGAATGGTAATTCACATGGGATCAGATCCCAAATTTTTGAAAGACAGTTTATGACATAGCCTAGCAAACTTGCCACAGTGGCACAGCAGTTGAGTTACAGTGCTTTCAATTTGTACCATGGGTCTGTAAGATAAATATCTCACTCATCCATAAGAAGGGCTGGCAGGGAACAATATCATTAACTGACAACAACAGTGAGCCCAGCCATAACTATTGGGGAAAGGGAGGAGCAATCACGAACCCAACTGAGACTCAGAATTTCATGTGAGAGGATTGTGTCCTCAGTTCATTCTGTCTGCTGCACTTATCCATCCTCATCTGGTAATGTCAGAAAGATGAAATTACATGCCCCAAATCTCTCTCTCTCCCTCCCCCCCCCATATTTTCCCAGCTCTTAGAATGCTCTGGAGACAGTCCACAAATAAATGGCTTACAAGAAATGGGTTAGGAGGGGGAAAGGAAAAGAAGCAAATTCAGGTACTGTAGAGAAAAGGAGACATATGGTCCAAACTGATTGAAGCAGCCTCGCTGACTCACTTTACCTTCCGATGCAGTCTGGTGGAATGGCTGTGGGTGGGCAACAGTCAAATGCATCTTGTTTATTAGATGAATTTATATCGACACCCCATAACATAATTTCTCTGGGCATCTCACAAAACAAAAAGAATTAAAACATAATATAAAGCAATAAAATGAATTAAGAACCAAAAACACAGGTGATATATTAATCTTGCAAAATATGACAATGTTAATGAGAGTACATGAGGCTACAATCCAAGCCACCTTTGCAGCCTCCACTGGCCTCTGCTTGCAGGAAGCTTCAAAACTGGAAGAACTGGGGTAGGGAGAGATTAAGCTGGCTTTGGGAGCCATCGGTATCTTAGCTGCCTCCACTGCTGTCACTTGATGGCGTCAGGTATGAGCTAGGTGCAATTGCTGCACCAGCTCCATGCTGGCACAGCAGTTTGCTTCCACCCACTTCCCACCCTGGCCAGGATGGGCAATGGGTTGGCAGGTGCAGCAGTGGTTCAACCTTGCCCTGCCACCATTCGGCTGTCTTTGGATTGTCTCATTAATATACCGTATTTTTCGCTCCATAAGGTGCACCTGACCATAAGGTGCATCTACTTTTTTTTGAGGGGGGAATTCAAGAAAAAAAAATGTGGCTCTTGGGGGCTTTGTGGGAGGTGGGGGAAGTGAGAGAGCCTCACTCTGTCCCTTCCCCCACCTCCCACAAAAGCCAGGGATAGCCGCACAAAGCCTCCCCAGGGCAGCGGGATGAAAGCTCCTCGCTGCCCTGCGGAGGCTTCGCGGGCTACCCCAGAGCTGCTCAACCCAAAGAGCAGGTCGGGGAGCAACAGAAAGGCTGCACGCAGCCTTCCCACTGCTCCATGAGGCTAGCGGTGGGGGAAGCACGGTTTTCCCCCACCAGCAGCCCCAAAGAGCAGGTCGGGGAGCAGCGGAAAGGCTCCCCACGCTTGTTGGGGCTGGTGAGGGAAGCCTGGGTCCCCCCCCCCAGCCCCAGGGACCACACATTCACTCCATAAGACGCACAGACATTTCCCCTTAGACATTTCCCCTTAGAGGAAAAAAGTGTGTTTTATGGAGCGAAAAATACGGTATTACTTATAAGACTAATCATGATTGTTATGGTAATCTGCATGGTATAGTAGTCCAGATGTCACAGGCTGGCAAAAAAACAGATGATGATGATGATGATGATACTTTATTTATACCCCACACATCTGGCTGCATTTCCCCAGCCACTCTGGGCGGCTTCCAGCAAAATATTATACAATAATTCATCAAATATTAAAAACTTCCCCAAACAGGGCAGCCTTCAGATCACTTCCAAATGTGTAATTTGACCTTGAAAGTAGCAAATGTACCCTGCAAATTAGTCACTGGGGGAGTGGGGGGGATACAAGTAAAAGCTTGAAGATTTCATAGCCTCTTCTTTCTTCTGCTTCTGCTTGTCAGCCCTGAGATTGCTTGGCGATTTAATTTAATACTAACTTGTAGCAGAAAACAAGCTGAGATCTTGAAAAGAAGTGCCAAGTACCTAATGTTTCCTTAAGCTGAAGGATTAGGCTTTCCCGATTGTCTAAAGATAACATGACACCTTTCAGAACACCACAGTGATTAAAATAACTTTATACACTTCACTGGGCATTTCCCCTGCTTCTTAAGAATGGGAGTAATCTCAAAATCACTATACTGTAAAAAATAAAAACAAAAAACTTTGGAACCCCAAAAGTGTTATGTACACACATAAGAATGGTCAGAGCTCTACTACTATTGTTTAGATCACCATAGTTCAGTTTACTTTACAGATATGCAAGGGTTCGTGAAGAGAGCCATTGAGAGGTGTGGCCTAGAGATAGGAAATATGGCTCCAATTCAAGGGTCATGGATAGAAAGTCCTAAGCTTTATCTGTACTCCATTCTATACTCTCTGGAGGAACAGGAGAACCTACAGAGCAATGCCTAGAGGGGAAAGGAGAGGGATGATCATTCCATCTGGCAAGCAGAACTGGAACAATTGTATTATCACAAAGCTGAATTCCACCCATATATGCCAATTACTCAGCACTGAGTGAAATTGTTTTTAAAGAAATAAAATGACTAGCTGAATAAGAGGGGAAGTCCAGCCACATTGAACTCAAAATGGTCAAATGAAACTGAGAGCTATTTCTGGGAGGGATGATAAATTGTGTGGCGAGTCCCCTCCCCCCAAGTGAAATGAATACACAGGATACATTATTTAAGGTTAATGGACATAAAAAGGCCACAACTTTATTGATTACAGGAATTGGAAGGTATTGGCCTTAGGCATTGGCTCCTATCGACTACCCGGCATGGGGACCGGGAAGGGTTATCCACCAGCCGTGGGAGTCCTGTTGAAGTACGCCAACTAGGATCCCATGGGTGTCACTGCTCGGGGCGTGCCGGAGGTCCTCACCTCCCTATGTTTCGGACAGGGCAACGCCCCCCGGAGTCCTCTACCGGACTACCCTTTTCATTGGGGGGAAGGTGATGGTGCTTCCTTCCCCCCTTCATTTGCATAACAATTAACCCCTGCCAATGCCTAACCGCCAATACCGTGGAAGTTGTGACGTTTGCTACTAGGTAGGCGAAAAAACCAAAAGGCTTGAAGTGTGCCAACTTGGAAAAATTCCTACCAGGCCCCTTGCGGCGACCAACCGAAGTCCATAGCAGGGTCAAAGCTAGCTAAGCCTAAAGGGTGGGTGGGATGGGAAAACCCGGCAGCAGGAACGAGGGAAAAGAGGGCGGTCCCCGGGCGCGCCGGCCTTAAATGGGCTAGGCCACGCCTCCCCTGCCCGCCGATTGGCAGGCCGGGTCACAGACACGCCCGGGGATTCCCTCTTCTCGCGGGGGCTAAAAGCAGCCCCGCGTGTGTGGGAGAGGGTGGCCCGCAACCCCCCCCTCCTCTCGAGTTCGGAAGTGGCTTTCTTGGAAGAAGGGCTTAGTAAGGCTTACACAATAACCTAACGCAATAGGTGTCAGAAGACAGAGATACCTCCAGTCACAGGTTCTTAAATAACACCGGGCAGCATTTGTCCTTGGCTATTTAAAGTTTCTCAACAATGAATATATATATCTATCTATAGCCTTCCATGAACAGTATTCTTGTCATCAGCTGCTTGCTTGTCTTACTTCCCAGTCTGTTTTTTGATCCCCTTTAAATATACTGCTGGTAACTCCTGTCTGGGTTTGTCAGCTAATGTTTTTATAATCAAGCATCCTGAATAGATTGAATTCCAGACATCCTGTAAGTGTGGGGGAATCCAAAAGCACTTCACCAAAATAGAGCTACTGTGGAGCCTCCAGTTTGATTTGTCATTCACGTATAATAAAGAGATGGAGGTGCCAGGAGAACATATTTCTTCTTTCTTTTTATTTTGTTTGATAAAGAATTAAATAAGGCCAATGGAGTAATTCATCCCAGATGGAAGATTTTCCAGATTTAAGTTAATTACTGAGTGTGGCAGTCCTAAATATGGGCACTTAAACACAGGCATGATGAGATTTTGTTATCTAATAATAATAATAATAATAATAATAATAATAATTATTATTATTATTATTATTATTATTATTATTATTATTATACTCCACCCATCTGGCTGAGTTTCCCCAGCCACTCTGGGCGGCTCCCAATCAAGTGTTAAAAACAGTACAGCATTAAATATTAAAAAGTTCCCTAAACAGGGCTGCCTTCCGATATCTTTTAAAGATAGGATAGCTGCTTCTTTCCTTCACATCTGAAGGGAGGGTGTTCCACAGGGCGGGCGCCACTACCGAGAAGGCCCTCTGTCTGGTTCCCTGTAACCTCACTTCTCACAATGAGGGAACCGTCATTCAACCTCATATTAATTTCCCATCCTAAATTGTCTTTTCTGCATCATGACACAAGAATAGTGTGTTGGTGGCTGATATTTGCTGTGCACTCGTAATTCCACTTTATTAGTTGTTGTGCAATGCTTCCCCAGTGCTCTTGCATTATTGAGATCTGGAAGGATACTCTTGCACTATAGCATGACGAAAGTTGGACAAAAATAATAATAAACTGGGACATGTGTAGTATAAAAAGTTGGAGGATTTCAGCCTGGGTATCAAACATGCATGGACTGGAAGCCAATTAGTATGTTTGCCACCTTTGGCAGGATCATGTAGAAGGACCCTAAGTCATCATGATCATGAATAATCTTGAATGCACAATGAAAAATAGAGCTTGAACATGAGGCCTTTTGCAAGGCATAATGTTCTACCTCCTGAGCTAGGGTTCTTCCAAAACGTGTGTGCTAGCTCAGACCGATTTAGGTTAGGCTATAAACAAGTTATTTTCAGAAAAGGCAAGAAACTTTCTGCAATTGTAAAACATAAAATATGCTAGTTAACCATCTGGCTAGGTATCCCACTTCTCCTGCCTCAAATACTGGCAGATCTTTCAGCATCTCTGCAACTTTTCACATTTACAAGGTATAATATTCACTGAGTCTCACATGCAAGAAACGGAGACACAATGAGTCTGGCCAAATTGTCAGTCCCTTGCATTGTAAGAAAAGAAGCACTGAATCTTTATGTTAATTGTCAGCTGCTTCATTCCTGAAACCAGACGCTGTAAATCTATTATCTAATTGACTGCTCTGATTAAAAGTTTTCTAGACAAAGCCAGTAGGTATTCATTTTGAGTCGGTTAGTCTCCTCTTTTAATCTTAACATCTGAGAAAGTAGCACATTAAAAAACAATGCTTATTACCATTCTTAGAAGTCAGGTTGACCAATGTGAAAGTTCTTCTTCTTACAGCATTAACCTTAGCATTGTAAGCATGTTTCTGACAGTATACTAAAAATATGCATTCGTATCATATGAACTGTTTTATAATTCTGAAGCAGCGCAGAACTTTAGAGAGGTGTATCATTTAGGAAGGGCAAGGGTTAAATGGCTGGGGCGGAGATGCTGTACCAGCTTCTCGGCAGGTGAGCTGCTGCTTACTGGCAATGGGAGAGGTTAGGAGGTGGGGAGGTCAGTACAGTACGAACATACCGGCAAAGTCAATCCTGTGTCCCACTTCAGGGAAAGGAGCACTCCTGCTTTCCATGTTTCAGACATGGAATTGGTTTTGGAAGCCAGTCTTCAATAGTTGTTTTGAGATATTTTATTTATTATTTCAACAATTTATATACCAATTTTCCAAACATATTGGACTAATATTCAATAAATAACATGATACCCCATGAGCGCCTTCTTATATGCATATAATGTACTGGCATTATATCATTGCCTACATGCTCTTCTAATACGAAGTGGCTTGGTCTGATGGGGGAAAACTGAGCCACTATCTATCCAAAGGAGTAATAACCAAACTGTCCAGTAAAAGTGTGGAGCCAGTTTGATCTTTCATAGACCCCCCTATAAATATATGCATGAGATCCCAATATGGAAACAGCTAGGGCACCTCACTGGTTTGATGTGAGCATCTCTTAAAAGTGAGCTCTTAATTGTGAAGAGGGATAAAGTAGCATTGCCATATTTCAAAAACTGAAAATCTGGACACAAAACCTTTTCTGGCAGAGTTGTTTGTTGAGTTTCTTTTGCAAAATCTCAAAAGAACTATTTTAAAGGAAATTCCGTACATCTGTACATTCTTAGGAAGCCTGAACAAAATGACATATGATTCCATTCTGCTTCTTGCTGTTGTACCATGTTTTGTATCACCCTCCTCTGAGTTTGGATTTCTGATGTTCTAAATAATTTCAATAAAATAAATAAAATAAAATAAAATAAAATAAAAATTACCAAGATTTAGGGGGGCTGGCAGAAGCTTCCCTGAGTATTGCTGGTGCCACTTTGGGCTTAATAGGCTGCTTCCATATCCCGCTAATATCCACCCTCAAGTCTATAAGAAATACAAAGAACATTACAAAAAGACAAAGAATGTCTTCTTGAATGATCCTCTGAGGCAATTCCATCCCATCCTTGGGTAAGTAGAAGCCTGAGTCATGAAACATGGCATTTATGCACCTCAGTTTATATTAAGAATGCTGATGCTTCCGACTTATCTCCTGCCTTTATTTGTTTTGGAGTGTCTTATGCAATTCTTTCCAGCTGAAACCTCAGAAGAAGGAGAACTGTATCCGCACCTTGTTTTTGCAAGCAAACTTAACAGGACCGTTTCATTCTCCCCATACTCACCCGAAGTTTCTAATTCACGAAACTAAAAATGATAGAAATTGGAGAAGTGACATGGCGATGTTTTCCTAGATTACCACTGTATGAACAGATTTTTATTATAATATAGAGCTCCCAAACGAACTAAAGTATACATAAAATAAGCAAAATGGAGGCAGGTAATCTAAAATAACATAACATAACGTAACATAGGGTTCAGATGAAGAGAATGATGTTGGGATCAAATTAATAAAAGTCGGATTTCTTTTATTTTCTCATGAACAGCTATTTCACTGAATATTCCCCTTTGCACTATAGACTCAGTACATTTATTATAATCCCCTTGAACTGCAAACATCAGGCATTGTGGCACCAAATGGGTAAAAAGGGGGCAGAAATATATCCTGTACATTTTATTAAATTACAAAACCAGGTGAAGAATGAGTAGTTTAATAATAATAATAATAATAATAATAATAATAATAATAATAATAATATATTTTTGCTATCACTGGCGGGGGACTGAATTCACTTCCAAATAGATCACAAGCAAATGGAGTTTTTATCCCTTTAACCTTTCCAAGTAAACATCTGTCTACCCTCCGTTATATAAAAACACCACATAATTTGGCATGGTATCCTCATAAGCTTCTTAACAAAGATCCAGGTCTGGGATAATAGGGCAATTATTTCTGCCAGGTCAGAAGTGTTTTTGAAGCTTGCTGTGTGTCTGCCTGCACTTGGGTAGATCTAACTACTGTTATCATGCTCTCACTTTCATTAATTAGAACAAAACCCCTTGCAATTATTTTAAACCGGTGAGGTGCCCGTCATTTTGATGGGCTGTATATGTAAACCTCTGTGTGTTAAGTGAGTGAGAGGTAGGATGGGAACAGAGGGTCTTTGTACAGAAACATTGCACCCCATCATTGCTAGGGGAGGACAGGCCACATGTTTCAGGAATGGTAAGCAGATTTGTCACCATTATCATATTGTCGCTAAGCAAGGCCCTTCCTTCTCCCATATTAGCGATTAAAAGTCATTCACTTATACTGGAGATAGGAAGGGATAGATAACTGGATATGTGATAAATCTGACCTTACTATACCTATCAACTGCCCTGGAAAAACTGGGACATCCTGTTTTTCAAGCTACAGCATGGCAGCCATTTGGGGTGCCTTGCTTTCTCATGGCTTTGGGCCAAGATTTCATCCTGAAAAAGCATTTTTAGGGGGTCTGCAAACTTGTGCAACTCCCAAAATATGCGTTTTGGGGCACTATGCCTGAAAAAGTGCTTTTTCTGGGTCTGCGATTGCACAATTAAGTGACTCGCACAGAATTCCTGATCTAGAAGATGGTGTCCCAGATTTGGGCCACATCCTGTTGGAAGGTATGTCCTACTTACTCCTGCTGGGGGAAAAACCATTTGCAGCATGTTGTGACCTCATACATAACCGTGTATGGATTTTCTCTGGGGCCAAATAATTAGCAACAATAGTTTGAGTTATTACTGTCCTGTACTGACTTTTGGATGAAGATTCCTCCATTAAATACAAGGAACCTTTGGGTGCAACCTACTGTCTCTTCGTATTAGAGTAGCTAGATCTGAATTAGTTTTTGATAGTTTCAGTATTCACATCCACTGGAAATAAGAATTTGTTGGGTTACATCCAACTAAGGTTTACTCAGAAGCCATTGAAATTAATATGTTGAAGTTCATCATGTCCATTAATTTCAATGGGTCTACTCTAAGTGAGACCAGAATTAGCAGACCCATTCAGACTGTCAACTGAAACAACCTAAATCGATTCTGATCACACTGTAGATGTGATCCACTGGTTGATGATGGCCAAGATCTGTAACATTTGCAATATTCATAACAAAATAAACAGAAGAACAGAAGCCTGGACAGTTACAGGATTTCAGCAGAACATTACAGGACATGCACTGATCACAAACCAAGCATGTCAGCCACAAAACCTTTGCAGGGACAAACAGTGTTAAAAATAGGAATTTGCATACCAATTTGCAAAAAGAGGATTTTTGCATATTCCCTGATACCATCATGAGCCCAAATCTTCATTAATGCACAATAAGAAGGACATGGGGGGTGGCATTAGTACTCCAGAACCATGGGCTCTGATATTGTAGTAGAAGACCACAAAGCAAATGTAAAGGGGCAATCTGTCTTAATGGCTATTTACATTGTCTTCTAAGTGAAACATTTCAATATGCTGACATGGTTGCAAATCTGAGAAGTGACAGGGTGTTAGTCAGATAGAGTATAATTTTAGTAAATGGTAATAATAACAGGCATCAAACTAGTGTCTGGGCGGGGAAAGGATAATTATGTGATATATACCATACAGTGCGCTTTCCTAATTGCTACTTTGGGGTCAAAGAGGCCAGCAAAGGTTCTTGTCATTTGCAGAGCTAAACAGCTCTGAACTATAATCATACTTAGCACTCTAGACTTGACGCTCTCAATATCAAAGTGTCTCGCGAGCTGCGGCTTCCGACATAAAGTGAGCTTAATGAGAGGAAGTACGGGATATTTATTTACATAACCGTTCACCCAAATGCCATAACAAAAGTCAGACCTTGGAAAAGAAGCTCCAGCGGTTCTTGGACTGTTGTCATGCCATTTCCTCCTGTCTTTATGATTCTTCATCAAAGGAAACAGTGAGGGTGTTCCCGCGGTTATAATCACTGGCCCTCCGCTGAGAGATGGTTGGAGGGTAACGTCAGCGGACTTTGAAAGCGGTCACGGGGAATGCGAAAAATCAGCAGCTATTTGTGTTTGTCACGCTGGGGATTATTTGAAGAAGAATTCTCACCTCTGCTTTTCCTGGGACTTCATGCAGTCCATTGTTTTCAAATCAAGAATAGACATGGTCACACATGCATTATATTGGCTGGGGATGGGGGGCTTGATTATTTCTTTTGGCATTACAACTTCAGATGGGAATGTCTCATGATACATAAATGTCAGTAGCATCAGTGCACCCCTCCAGATGTCCTTTTTATTGTAATCCATGGTGATTTGGACTCATATTCAATCAAATTTTCCATAACTGCAAGGTTTTGGGGTGGACATACTGCTTCCTTTCCAATCAATGCATGTCCTGTATCTTCCTGCTGAAATCCTATTTTCATACCACAAATATTCCACAGAATGGTGTGTGTGTGTGTGTGTTGTCCCACTTTTCCTACACTATAGCACAAGACTGCCACTCTAGAGGACAATAATAAGATGACACTGGGAATGCATTGCATAACAATTAATAAAGACAAATGATGAATGGATAGTTGAATAGAAATCCATCTTCATGAGTCCTATGAAGATGTCATGGAGTGGATGCTCAGATCCAGAAGAAGAATGGGAGGTGCTTGGGTAGTTGGAACTAGGACAACCCTGGGGAAGGTCCTTATGGCATGTGATAGGTCTAATCAGGACTCCAAGAGGTGTCTAAGCTTGGGGAGTGGGCTGGTCAATTAGGGACTGGATTCAGGGAGGGACCAAGTAGGCTGGCAGGTGAATGTTCTGCCCTCTAGCACCAGACATCTCCTGTTGTGGCATCTCCCGCAGAACACCCTTGTGTCAGGGAGAAGCCTTCTCCTTCTGAAGAGGCAACTGGGAGTAAATCAGATGCTAGGCCTATGCTGACACTGCCTCTGTCTCCAAAGCCATGAAGAAGCCAGCACTGGAGTGAACAAACCTTGCTTCTCCAACCCACTCAAAGGAGTGCCTGCTTGTTTGCCCAGTCTTAAGAGCTATGCCTGCCATGCTCTTCAAAAAGAAGGTGCAAGAGGAGGGTGTTGCTTGTTGGATTATTAGCCTCTGCTTGTACTTAAATATGTGTCCATACCTCTTATGTACTGGTGAACCTTGCCTATGCCTTGTCTATGTACCAATCCAATTTATGCATTAAAGCCTTTGGCAGGAACAGAGCTGGGAGTTTGAGTTCTTTGTCCAGCAGTCCCAAGGAGTTTGAGTTCTTTGTCCAGCAGTCCCACTATTATTGCATCAAAGACATGTTGCAAAATACACACACACATTCTGAGTAGACTTTTTGAAATCAATGGACAAAACTAACAAGTCCATTGGTTTCAAAAAGTCTACTCTGTGACGTAGCTGGATACAACCCTTATTTTGAATGCTTTCATTGGAAAGTGACAGATCTTTTACTACAAGCGATGCACTAAACATTCTCTTATGCAAGGCTCAGCTCTTCCACCTCCTTGCCAAAAGATTCTGATCTTTAATAAATTCATTTGTCAGCAGAAATAAAGTATAATATGGGCTTCCATTCATTCCAGTGAAATTTGTAGTAATTAGCTTCATATTCACTTCTGGGACTAAACATTCACACCCCACATTAAATTTACTATCTCCATGAAGTATGGTGTAAAATACACATTGCCCCTTCAGCTTCAAAGCAGTGCATTTTTTTATTGGCGAAAACCTCTCTCATTAAATGCAAACAGGCAGTGGTCATACACTTAAATCTATGCAATGATAGCCATTGGAGGTGCACTCTGGTCAAACCCCCACCACATACCTAAAGTAGTACCATACCACTTTAAACAGTCTTGACTCCCCTCACAGAATCCTGAGAAGTGTTGTTTGTTAAGGGTGCTGGGAATAGAAGAGCCAAACCCCTCCCCACAAAGCTATGATTTCCAGAGTTTGCTGAGAAGAAGGATTGTTAAATTGTAACTCTAAGTGGAATGGGGCTTGAAGTGGTGTAACAGCATCTTAAATTCATGGTACAGGTGTGGCCTTAGACTTTGAAGAATGGCTTCTGCTTGGCTGAGAGGCAGAAGAACTGTCTGCACTGCCACAATATTATATCAGATAACCGAGACACATATTACATTTAACAAGATTGATTCTAGCGCTCACAGTCAAAAAATTATGTAGGATATTTTTTAGTTCAAAATCTGATGTGTGGGTGGGGGAGAGAAGGTGGACAAAACTTCATGGTAAAGTGGGAGCTGGAGTTGCGAAATTGGAGCTTCATCCCTGTCCGGACAATGCTAGGTCATCATTTATCATTTAGTCCTGGGGCTAAGGGGGAAAGTACATGCTAACTATTAGCTGGTGGCACCAGGAGGAGCTTCAAGAACTGCCAGCAGTGAGTTCTTCTCCACCCAAAGGAATTTTGTCATCTCCTGAAAAATCAGCTAAAATGGCATCTTCATTTTTGCCACAAGGAAGGGGTGGCGAATTTGGGATTGAGACGCAGGTGGCGCTGTGGGTTAAAACCTCAGCGCCTAGGACTTGCCGATCGAAAGGTCGGCAGTTCGAATCCCTGCGGCGGGGTGCGCTCCCGCAGCTCAGTCCTAGCGCCTGCCAACCTAGCAGTTCGAAAGCACCTCCGGGTGCAAGTAGATAAATAGGGACCGCTTACTAGCGGGAAGGTAAACGGCGTTTCCATGTGCGGCTCTGGCTCGCCAGAGCAGCGATGTCACGCTGGCCACGTGACCCGGAAGTGTCTCCGGACAGCGCTGGCCCCTGGCCTCTTAAGTGAGATGGGCGCACAACCCCAGAGTCTGTCAAGACTGGCCCGTACGGGCAGGGGTACCTTTACCTTTACCTTTACTTTTGCATAGCCCTGATTTCTTTACAAAACTCTCTCTCTCGTACTAAAATCACAGTGCGTGCATTTGTGCTTACACATACATATATGAATTTAATCAGCTTGCATTGACTTCTTTACGACCTGCTCCTTAAATGAATTTAGGACTGCCGCATTCATTTTGATGTCCTTGTGCTCCTACAGTCACTGAAGCACAGCTCAGGATTTTGAACTTTATTAAGTAATGTTATGACCATGTAACAACAAGAGCATAACAGGGGGCAGACCAGAGATAAGAATGCAGCTAATATAAAGGCTGTTCCACAAAAGCTCATATGACTTGAAAGAACCATAAGCCTACTCATTGTGATGTCTAAAGCATGTTGCAGTATTGCATATTGCACCTGTTCTAATAGCATTCACTGTAAGACTTAGCCCTGGATTGTTGCTTATCTCCATCCTCCTGTGGGATTTCAGAGAAAGCAGAGGAACCACCGCGTTCTTGCTCTTGTCCCAACGGTTCACTCTATGGAAAAGAATACTTTGGTGGCTAATTAGGGCAGCATCCAGTCTGTTTCATGCAGCAACAAAAAACAAACGAAACATTGGAAAATCTCGCCTAAAAATATTGAGGTTCAAAGCAAAAATGTATCATGAGTCCTTGCCTACAATTACAATGATTAAATTAACAAGAACACATGGAAGGAAAAACAGAATGTGATCCAAAAAGATGGATTAAATAACCATGTGTCCTTCACAGCAATTTGTTTTGGGGATTTTTCCGCAATTCTCATCCAGTTTTCTCCCCAGAGTTTGTTTTTTTATTATTACTATTATAAATATATACAAGTCATATAAAACTTATGGACACTAATAATAAGTGATCCATCTAATAGTCTATGAATAGACTAAGATTACTACCGTATTTCTACTACACATTTCACATAATGAAATATTTTGCATAGCATTTTTATACATTCATGTCTATGTTAAATTTCAGGCCACGCCCATTGGCCCTTGCCCATGGGTGTGGAATGGGTGGGTGTGCCATGCATGCCTTTCCAGTACATCCATCACCTAGCAACAGAAGAGGGGGAAAAAATGTATCCATGTTGTTAGGCAGTCCATGAGGATGGGTAAGGGAGGACATGTGTATGTTGAGAACATTGTGGTGAACCCTCTTAATTATGACTCATTTCACTCTGTTTTTTATCAACGACGAGGATGAAAAGAGAAAAACTGTTTGCAAATGTGTCAGTGACATTTGGTGAGATGCTTTTACAGCATCCCATTGCCCTCGCTGCACTTTCCCACGAATGTGGACTCGCATAGACATGCTGCTGTCCATAAGAGGGGAAAGTATTATTCATGGCAGAAGCACATCTGGGGTGAAAAGGTAATGATGGCTGGTAGTTATTTCCAAGATTCATCCTATAACATAAACCTGGCTCAGATTGTAAGCCAGGAAACATGATCTGTCAGAGGAACGAGGTTGATTTTGGACTCTCCCATTTCCTCCACATATTGTTCTTTCAAACAGAATGAAGCAATTAACAAATCTGTGGATCATCTGACTGACCTACTTGCCTCGGCAGCTTAAAACGTGAGTTGGCAGTTCCTGGAATACAGCAGCAACAGCCACAGGCCTCTGTTCCATTGGCTGCATCACAGAGCTCCTTTTCATCATGAAGTTTCTGCCACTGTCTTTAATGAGTTGCTGATTTGCATGTTGCACTGCTCATATGAATAGACCACATGTGTGTGCCGAAAAAGATAAAAAGAAAAGCACAACGTATTACAAATTGGAGCTAAGATATTGCTTACCACAGCGGGTAAGCAGATTCAATATAACAGCTGCATGGAGTTTGTGTGAAAGCACTTAAAAGTGTAGGATTTCAACATGGTTCATGTCACTTTGAAAGGCTTTTAGCCTATGTAATGGTCGACAAGCAGACAGTGTCTGCACTCCAGCATGATGTGAGTTGACAGAGATTGTTGTCCCAACATTGCGTGCCTATGTGTCAGTCACTGGACCACAACTAATAACTTTTTTATATATATAAAAAAAATCAGCCACATTGGGGCCTTCACACAACTAAGTATTTTTTGGGAAGCAACTACCACTGATATTAATTTTTTGTAATCTTTATTCTTAGATCTTATTATGATATATGTGCCAATTGCTCAATTTTGTTGTGTACTTCTTAATCTATTGTTTATGGCCACTTTTGTAATTATGTAAATCTTCTCCTGTTGCAAGCCATCCTGAGCATGGTTTTAACTATCAAAATAATGGTGATGATATAGCCCCTGTCACTTGTAGGTCCTTTTGCATTTTCTTCATTGGGATAAATCTGCCCAATGACGTAAGTTGATAGTTGAAGCAGTTCACAGCAGACTTGCGCTTCAATGTTTCTACACAAGAGGAGGCTACCGATTACAACCCCTCCTTCCACATCAAAGCAGGATCTAGCATACTCCAGCACCACAAGGGCTTGCTGCTTGGACAAGGTGTCTGTGAACTATAAGAGCTGGATGTCCAGCTGATGATTATCTATTTATTTTCAGAGGTCCAGTTGGGTATACTCAAAGTAACTGCATGGAGGAAAATAATCCTTTAAATAAAACACCTTATTTGCATCACTAGTCAAATCTTTCTCCTCAGATGTTTCTTTTTCCTGTTATAAAATGTAAAGAGCATCAAGATGTCCATCTGTCATAGAAACTTCAGCTGAGATCCTTGCATTGCAGGGGGTTCGGCTAGTTGACCCTTGGGGTCCCTTCTAACTCTACAATTCTGTGGTTCTGTCTAAACCAAAAAGGTCTTTAACAGAGATGGTTTTCCCTTGAAAGGATTCTTATAAATTTAAGTCTTCTTCTTCTTCTTCTTCTTCTTCTTCTTCTTCTTCTTCTTCTTCTGCTTCTGCTTCTGCTTCTTCTTCTTCTTCTTCTTCTTCTTCTTCTTCTTCTTCTTCTTCTTCTTCTTCTTCTTCTTCTTCTTCTTCTTCTTCTTCCCCACCCATCTGGCTGGGTTTCTCCACTCTAGGTGGCTTCCAGCAAAATATAAAAAATAATAAAATGTCAGACATTAAAAACTTCCCTGAACCAGGGCTGCCTTCAGATGTTTTCTAAAAGTTGTGTAATTCTTTATCTCCCTGATATCTGATGGGAAGGTGTTCCAAAGGGAGGATGCCACTGCTGAGAAGGCCTTCTGATGGATCCTTGTAACTTTACTTCTCAAAGTGAGGCAATTGCCAGAAGACCCTCAGAGGTGGACCTCAATGCCTGGGCTGAATGATGGAGGTGGAGATGCTCCTTCAGGTATACTGGGCTGAGGCCATTTAGGGCTTTAAAGGTCAGTACCAACACTTTGAATTGTGCTTGGAAACATGCTGGGAGCCAGTGATGATCCTTTAGGACTGCTGTTATATGGTCTTGGTGGCCACTCCCAGTGGCTAGTCTAGCTGCTGCATCTTGGATTAGTTGTAGTTTCCGAGTCACCTTCAAAGGTAGCCCCACGTAGAGTGCATTGCAGTAATGCAAGTAGGAGATAACCAGAGCATACACCACTCTGGCGAGACAGTCTGCGGGCAGGTAGGGTCTCAGCCTATGTACCAAATGAAGCTGGTAGACAGCTGCCCTGGACACAGAATTGACCTGAGCCTCCATGGACAGCTGTAAGTCCAAAATGACTCCCAGGCTCCGCACCTGCTCCTTCAGGGGCACAGTTTCCCCATTCAGGACCAGGGAGTCCCCCACACCCACCTGCCCTCTGTCCCCCAAGAAAAGTATTGAGTCTTGTCGGGGTTCAACCTGATTAATAAACCAATAAAACAATAAATTAATAAAACAAACAACTGTTGTTCATGTTTTGTCTTTGAGATGTCTCAGAGCTCCACTGCACAGTTCCAACATAAAAACAATTCTATGTCAGAACAAGCACACAAGCCACAATTGTCAGTTCACTTGTACTGGTGGGTCGTCATACCATGGCTAACTTTGTGAAGTTTGATTCCAAGTTGTCCATTCCAGCACATGGAGTGGGGGATAATCTCCTTTTGGGTAGATTCCATGAAACCCACGCAAAGCATGCTTGAGTGTATGATCTTTAAAATGTGTAAAGATGTCAAACTATCACACAGAGAGTGTAAGTGTGCACTGAGTGGATTGATGAGAACCCAAATGACAGCTTTAAAAGTCATTCCCCAACTATTTCTGTAGCCTTTGAAAGAGGGTGGTTTTCTTTTGAAATCTTCACTTGTGTACTCACATTCAGTTGAGAGAGAGAGAAATTTCCCACACAGTTATATCCTTCTCTTTCAAGCTCAGACTCTTTATTCTATAGAAATCAATGCAAATTAAAACCAGCTGATTACATGTATAGGGACATGTAAATGTGGCACAGAGAAATATATAAAGGAACAATATTCAAAACAAAAAAGAGGCTCATTTCATCTCATTGGAAATCTACTCACACAGAATGATCTGCCTATCTCTGGGGATGCAGGCTATGAAAGAAGCTATTTTCTGACCCACTGCATGCCTCAATATAGCTGCCACATTTCCAGGGTCAATGCGCATGGAACTGGCAGCACATTTTAAAGCCGTGGAGGCAAGCAAATTTCTGCCAACATACACTCCTTGTAACTGTGGGCAGACTAGGCCAGGGACTGCCTCCTCCAAGTGGCTGTGCCCCCAGGAATGCTTGGGATCTACAGAGGGATCTTTAATCAAGCTGAATCTATGGTCAGCTCAAGATCCATAATCAGTCATTTCCATAACAATCATATCACATACCCGACAACATTTCTCCATTGTAACTAGGAACATCCCAAGGGAAAGCAGGACAAATAAGAAACTGGGATAGCTTCTGTAAATCCAGGACTGTTCCTGGAAAATAGGGACACTTGGAGGGGCTGATATCACATATTTTAAGATAATGTTTATAGAGACACCATGAATGGGAGTCCTCTGCACTTGTGTTTGGGACATAAGAAAGCTAGTTCTATGACACACTAGACTGAATAGCTTGTTAAGGAACTGACAGGCTGCTGATCACGGTAGCTCTGAGGGGTTTCAAAACAATTCTCATCACTTTTAACAAACTACAGTTCCCAGGATTCTTTGGGGAAAGCCTTGACTGTTAATGTGGTACAAGAGTGCTGTAAATGTATGGTGTAGATACGTTTTATGGAATCTGGTAACAGGCATAATTGTAGTTTCTCCCTGGAGAAGGAGAAAGCTAAGCTTGTTTGTCAAACAATGGCAGGGGTCAGGGAGAGAACAGAGGCCAGTAGGTGCCCTCTGGGCCGTAATGTAGAATTTTGTTTTTGACTTGCTAGCTCTTATTACTGCCTAGTTTATTTAAAATCAACAACAAGAAGCATCTAGTTTTCACTGAGGAAGCGCAATAAATCAGATTTCCGTCTTTAATATAGTGAAATTGGTTAGCCTGCTTTCATGGGCGTGTATATGATTATGAGTTTATGCTCTGTTGGTTTCATGTGACTGGTTTTATTGTGTATTGAATGTTTATTTTTTTATATTGTCCACCACTGGGATTATTTTTAATGAAGACAAACAAACAGAATCTGGCTGACTTCAGCCTGACAGTTTAGCAATGCCACATGACGTATGCCTAGCTTCACTAAAAATGAAGGGAACCTTGGAAGGTACTCTGAATACCTTGGGGTTTCTCAGTTTCTCCTCTCTGCTTGCTGCCTGCCCTCAGAAACCCTTTCATGGTCAATATGCAAAGCACAATTGCCCTTTTGCCATCAGTGTTCCAATGGTGGAGAGGAAAACAAAGAAACCCACCAAACTCTGAACCCCAGAACTAGACTACTCCTTTTCCCTCCTGCTGTCATCTCACAAACACCTTCTGACCTGGTTGGGGCATGATGGCCAGAGTTCAGGGTTTGGTGGTCCTGCTGCCATAGACTTTCCCTCACTGTTAACTTCTAGAAACACTGAGAAGGAAGTGAGCCCTCCAAATGATATCATTACTGACTGACACAGATAAGACCCTCTGTAGGATGCCTTGGCTCCAACTCTCGAAGCTCCTCCCATTATTTCTCAGGATCTGACCATCCACTCTAGGATACCTCCCCAGGGTGCGTGGCAGCAACTTATGCAGAATAAGATAGCAAAAGGTGAAAGCTTTATATGATCTGAAGAGAAACCACACCAGAGCTTCCGAAAGAATTTTTTAATTTGTTTATGTATGCTTTTTGAATTATGGTGCTGGAGGAGACTCTTGAGAGTCCCATGGACTGCAAGAAGATCAAACCTATCCATTCTGAAGGAAATGAGCCCTGAGTGCTCACTGGAAGGACAGATCCTGAAGCTGAGGCAATACTTTGGCCACCTCATGAGAAGAGAAGAGAAGAGAAGAGAAGAGAAGAGAAGAGAAGAGAAGAGAAGAGAAGAGAAGAGAAGAGAAGAGAAGAGAAGACTCCCAGGAAGACCCTGGTGTTGGGAAAGATTGAGGGCACAAGGAGAAGGGGACAACAGAGGGCGAGATGGTTGGACAGTGTTCTTGAAGCTACCAACATGAATTTGACCAAACTGTGGGAGGGAGTGGAAGACAGGAGTGCCTGGTGTGCTCTGGTCCATGGGGTCACGAAGAGTTGGACACGACTAAATGACTAAACAACAACAACAAAAATGTATGCTAAGGTGACAGCAATAATAGTTTATGTGCAAAAATAGAAAGAAGAATTCCCATTGAAGAGGAGGAGTTTGGATTTGATATCCCGCTTTATCACTACCCGAAGGAGTCTCAAAGCAGCTAACATTATCCTTTTTCTTCCTCCCCCACAATAAACATGCTGTGAGGTGAGTGGGACTGAGAGACTTCAAAGAAGTGTGACTAGCCCAAGGTCACCCAGCAGCTGCATGTGGAGGAGCGGAGACGCGAACCCGGTTCACCAGAACACAAGAACAAAAAACGGATTTATGTGCCCCAGTACAATACCCTTTTAAAAAAATATAATGCAAGAAGTTTCTCTGAACAAACAACGATTCTTTTCAGAGAAAAACGACATAAATTGGAATATTTCCGCTTTCATAATAGTCACACCCAGTAGTTTTAAAGTCAACCCCTCCACCAAAAGAAAATCTTGGAGTTGCTTTCCCAAGGAAGACAGCCTTTGGGGCATATAAGTTGCACTGAGAAATCCAAGCTGAATTTGGTGGGGATCCATATTGGGAATTACCTGGGAATGGTTGAAGAGGGGACCATTTTGTCCTGCAGAGTAGTATTTCGCCCCTCTGGGCCCCCTTTGAGGTGGACCTCCTTCCCAATCTTTCTGGAAAGTGACCCAAACCTTCGTGGGTTTCTGCCAAGTCACTTGAAAACAAACAATACCCCCTTTGCCTTGTCTACTGCTCTTAACCACTACACCACACTGGCTTATGAAGATTGGCTTATGAAGATGACAGAATATTATTATAATTAAAAAAAATTGTGTGTGTGTGTGTGTGTGTGTGTGTGTGTGTGCATTTCCCCAGCCACTCTGGGAGGCTTACAGCATATATAAAAATACAAGAAACATCAAACATCAAAAAGCAGAATATCCTATACAAGCAACAAACAAGCCAATAAACCAATAGAAACAAGTAACAACAACAACAACAATAACAACAATAAACAGTTTACAGTTATACCCAAATTAAAATAACTGCCAACCCCAACTAAACATTTAACCAATGCCAACCCAACAAAAACAAAACAGATGAGATGGCTAGACTGTTGAAATTAAAGAACAGAATGAAGAAAAAATTCTTGAAGAATGGAAATATTTCATGGAATATTTGCAAAAAACAAAAAACACCTATGTCTATGCTATTAAAATATTATGGTTATGTTAAAACGTATGCAGGATTTGAAGTATAGCAGCAGGTGAGAATTGCATTTAATCACTGATAATTAACACATATACTGGTAATTGGTAAAATATAAGTAGCATAGGAGCTTTATGAGGTAAGAAAAGAACATCATGGAAGGATGGATGGGAAGTCAATGGATCTGAGAGCTTTATTCTGAGGGTTGTTTAAAAGAATTTGCAAAATTTGAAAAGTTAAGAAAAAGGTTATATTTAAAAAGTAAAATACGACAGCAAAACAAATAATGTAGAATTGGCAGAAACCAAACTGCGGCAGAAGAGGAAAAGTGATTATAGTCATAATAGTAGTAGTAGTAGTAATAATAATAATAATAATAATTTATTTATACCCCACCCATCTGGCTGGGCTTTCCCAGCCACTCTGGGCGGCTTCCAACAAAATATTAAAATACCATAATACAAGTGATTAATACAAGTCAGAACAGAAACAGCATTCTTACATCCCTATGTGTCAGGCCTTTAATACTATATCTGCCATTGGGTGAGGTGCTTAAAATCTATGGCATTATCAGTGAAATGCTCTTGCTTTTTAATATAGAGCCCTGTTGTAAAAACATTACCAGCTGACTTTGTAGATGCTATCAAGCTAGCTCAATGTATGACTAATAACTTACTCAAGAAAAATGCCTGTAAACTAGACATAAAGGATTATTTGCTAAAGTTGCTTTACTAAGTTACTATGAATACATCAGAGACTCACGTGGTCTTTTTTTAGATGTGTCCCCAATGGAATATGTTATGAATTATTTGCTGATTTGTAATCACAAGCACATATGTAGGATAAGTCATTTGGATGGCACACAAAAGGAGAAAAACGTATAAGCTATTAACTTAAGTGTCATCTATTCAAAGTCAAAAATGAAAAACAGGCTTAGATGGCATTAGTCTTAAATAAGAACCTTATTAAATGCAAGAAGCTCCAAGCAAATTTCATAGAAGGGTACATAACATGGCCAACCACCATTGCTTATAAATCCAATAATTTTTTCTAAATCTCAAGGTATTTCACATAACCCCCACCCCACCCCGCAAGTATGAATGCTCAGATTGTGTACATGATAAGAAACATTTAGGCATCTGTTGTGTGTTCTTCGACTGAGATGATGGTAAATGGATAATTTGCATATGAATGTGGGGAATGGAAACAATTCATGGCCATAATGTGCACCATGCCTTCAGTGCTCTAATCAGGCCAGAGAAGAATGCTTGGGTTTTCTTCGTTTACCAAACGTGATTTAGAAACAGTCATTTGAATTTAAGCAAACTGTAGATTCTTGGAACTGGTATAAGATTAAGCCAAATTTTGTTAACCATAAATGCAGATTCCATATTTTGGAAATGCAATCCTTTGCCTGTAGGTATCTCCCATCTCTTCAGAGTGATTCTCAGTTTCCCCCCAAACAACATTCCTGCTTGGGTTTTCTTTCCTTGAGAGAATCAAAGGACAGTAGATGACTATGTCTCCTCCCATAGTTTCCACTAACTGATATTCAGAAACATACTGCCTCCAACAGCAAATGCAGAACATAACCACCATGGTTAGTAGCCACTGACAGCTTTATCCTCAGGAATTTCTCTAATCTTCTTTTAAAGCCGTCCATGTTGGTGGTCAACACTATAACTTTTGGAAACGAATTCCATAGTTTAACATGTTGGGGAGGAACTTCTGTACAGTGGAACCTTTTCTATGGGCCTAGGCTTCTCCCATGATGTGTGATTTACATCCCAAGGGGGGGCAGCTTATGAACATAGAACAGGCTCACCTCAATAGATGCTCCTCCATAATGCATGGACAGCAGGGAGGCAGTGTTGATGGAGATGAAATGGTGGGGTCAGGGCCAGATAATGTGGCCCTAGTCTCCTGCTCGCACCATTGATAATTGAGTATGGAATGATTGAACAAGGAGAGAGAGAGAGAGAGAGAGAGAGAGAGAGAGAGAGAGAGAGAGAGAGAGAGAGAGAGAAATAAGAGAGGAGAATTTCTAGCTGGAATAAGCTGAAATTGAGAATCTGCTTCTGTTGAATTCTGGCAAACTGGGATGGAGCCAAGGGGCATGGAGGATGAGAAACAAGTTGCTCCTTGGAAAATTGATGTAAGCTGTGCTGTCTGCATATATATGAATGCCTGTTGACCTCCACATATGCTGGGTTTGTAAATAAAGTAAATATCGCAAAGATGTTGTAAGTCTTTACTGCTCTAATCCCAAGGAAGCTAAAAGCTGTCATGCTGCTTCTGGAACTTCTCACCATTTGGGGAAGTGGGGAGTGCATGATAGTATATCAGCAATATTTTGGGGTAAGCAGCATGAAGACTGTGATCTTTGTGGTTCTGTTTTCAGATTTATGTGTTTATATGATGCAGCCATCTTGCTGAAGCTGATCAGGTCTGGAACTGCTCAGTTACTGGACAGGAGACCGAGTAGGAACAGCATATATTTTAAGGTTACCAGATTTTTTTCAAATAATCCAGGGACACTTTTTTTAAAAAAAAGAGAGAGAAAAGTTATTTTTAAAAAGTTATTTAAAATAAATAAATAAGAAGTAATATCTTCTCTTCCGTGGTCTCCTCTGTCGCGTGGCCTTCCTCTGGGCCCCGGCCTGCTCTCTTGGATTGCTAGCTGCTGTGGAGTAGGCTCGGGTCGGGCCTGGGCTTGGCCACATATCCTTGCCCTCCTGGTGCTCTCCTACCTCTCGTCTTCAGCGGCAGCGTGGGAAGGTCAGGGCTCCCCTCTTTTTTCTCCTTCCTCTTTCTCTCTCTTCCTTCTCCTTCTCCTCTCCTCCTTCTCCCTGTGTCGGCTCCAGGGTTTTCCTGGCTCCGGAGTGCCACTGGGCAGTTGGCTGGGTGGCCAGGCGCTCTTGCTCCTGGCTCAATTTGTGTTGCGGTTTCAGCAGTTCCCCCAGTTGACGCACCGGGTGTCCCCGGTTCCCCCTCTGCAGTGGCAGTGGCAGCGGCAGTCTCAGCAGCCCAGAGCCAGCCTGGCAGCACAGTTGGCTCTGGCTGGCTTCAGGAGCTGCTCGCTGCCATGGTGCCCGCCATTTTGCCTCACTGGAAGTCCCCATATGATGTGTCTTGTACCATTGATCAATCACGTGACATTCATTCCCTCCTAATAAATCTACAACACTTAAAATATAAATCTGGGGACATTAAATGAAAGCCGGGGACATTCTGGGGACAGATTTTGTCCGGGGACAGATTTGTAAATCCGGGGAATGTCCCTGGGAAACGGGGATGTCTGGCAACCCTAATATTTCTTACTTTGAGTTCTGCGATGGAAGAAAGGTGAGACACGGAGAGATAGTGCTGGAGTGGATTTGGATTAGGCAGAGCTGTCCCTCTGCTCAGCACTGCCTGGCCGTGCCACTGAGTGTGCCAGGCTCCACTGGGAGAGAGGCTCCCTTGCCATGGGAGCTCCCCTGGCCCAAAGCACAGGCCAGCAGAAGCTACCATCAGTGTTTTCTCTGCTAGAGGTGGTTGGCTGAAACCACCAAATGGGGTGTTTTGGCGGCAGAGCTGAGCCAACCAAGGATCTTCTGGTTCCCAAGCCAATTCAGCTACTGGCAGGTGGTGGTGAAGACTTGATCCAGGCTTGTTTGCTGCACCAGCGTGAAGCTGGAACAAGAAACATGAGCAATTTTCTTGCCTCCTCCCCACTTCCGATGTGGTGCTCACATAAGCCCCACTGCTGCCCAAGGATTGTGCCCTGGGATTTTAAAATCATTTGAGATTTTAAAATAACATTAAACTTTAAATGATAAGATAAAATAACAAATTTGCTCCCAAAAAGTGTGCAAGCAATACCTCAGCACTTTTTCATGGTTAAAAAAGAGAGAGTATGGTATAAAAGAGCACTTCAACTGAGCTGCAGAATGAAACTTTACCCGGATCGCTGTCTTGCCCTGCCTATTCAGAAGACCTGTAACAGCTGGCCAAAAAGATGGACAAGCTTTATTTGCTAGGATTTTGGGAATACATACAGATTATATATATATATATATATATATATATATATATATATATATATATATATATATATATATATATTTGCTTTCGTAAATATATATATATATGCAGGTTTTGGTGTCCTCGGGTGTCTTCCCGTGTAAAAGTTGGGGTGTCTAGGCGACGTTTCGACGAGGTCTCACTCGTCATCTTCAGGCTGGTGCTTTCGGCTTCTTGTTACTGGAACAGAGCAGGATCTCAGTGTTTGAGTTCCTATAAATACTGTTGAGGGGGTGTGGTGTATAGCCTCCAATGTTCTGGGCAGAGAGGAAGTTCCCAGGCTAGTGTGCCTTTTCTTCTTTTGTTCCTTAATTACTTGAGGGATATCTTGAGTGATTTCTTGAGTGATATCCTGAGTACCACTTAGGTGGGTCATTAGGTGTGGATTAGTTGCTAAAGTCTTTGTGTCTTGACCTCTTGAACTTTGTGAAGAGTTTTTTCTGAGAAGATGGCTGTACTGCACTTAGTTGTGCTCTGGCTTGGCTTCGTGTATAGGGGCGAGCTGTGGTTTTGTGGCCTGTGTCAGCCAGATCTGTGTAGGGATTGCAGGGGGGTGCAGCATCCGGAGGTGCCACCATGGTTTGGCTACTGGATGGTGTCTGTAATTTATCTGTGGAGAGGGTCTGGGTTTGGGTCTGGTGTGGTTGATTGGTGATGGCGTTCTGTGTGCCTCTGGATCTGGTGTCAGTTTTTGTGGGGAGGGCTAATTTCCAGATGTCTGGCAAGCGGGATGTGTCGTCACGCTTGTTCATGTTGTGAGGGTGTTTCTCTATCTCGATGGCTTCCATGATTATTCTCTTGTGGTGATGTTCCATGTTAAGGAGCAATTTGGAATCTGCAAAATTAATTTCGTGTCCTGTTTCTTTCATGTGTTGGAAAAGATCTCAACAGCCTACACCCCAAAATACAATTCACTATGGAAATAGAAGCCAACAACCAACTTCCCTTCCTTGACGTCCTAATCTACAAAAAACCTGATGGCTCCCTAGGACACACTATCTACCGGAAAAAAACACACACCAACCGCTACTTACATGCACAATCACACCACCACCCTGCACAAATAAACTCCGTAGCCAAGACTCTCATCTCCAGAACCAAACGCCTGGCTGACCAAGACCACTTGACAACTGAGTTACAGAATCTCTCAAATGTGTTAATTGCCAATGGATACCAGCAAAACAGGGTTACGAAGCTAATCCAAAAAGAAACACCCCCCAAAAACCAAGACACAGAAGAAAACAATGGCATGGCCCTCCTTCCTTATATCAAGGGCACTACAGATAAAATTAGCAAAATCCTCCATAAACACAATATCAAAACAGCCTTTTGCACCAACCAAAAAATAGCCAATATCCTCAGAAACCCCAAGGATAAAATCCAGTTGGAAAACCAAGGGGTCTATGAAATACCCTGCAAAGTCTGCCCAGCCACGTACATTGGACAAACAAACAGACGAATAAATGCACGTATCGCAGAACACAAGAATGCCGTCAAAAAAGAAGAAAAAACTTCCTCTCTTTTCCAATATATATATATATATATATTCAGTTTCTCATCCTTCACCTACTAGGCCATACTTAGCTGTCAGTAGATCGTAGCTCTTTCTTTTTTAAGAGGAGACATATCTGGTTTAGCATGAACACATTGCAGAGAAGCTAAATATTCCAGGGAAGAAGTTGACAAAGATTAACCTTTAGTATTCTCTGAAGCTTCCTTTTCAAAAACTGATTCATATATGATTTCTCCTCTCCATGATGTTTCAGGCTGTTTGATTTAGTAACTGCATTGCCACTTGTTGGTTGAAAAAGAAAAGAAATGAATGGGATGGGCTCTGACGTCTTCAAGGACTACATATGGTGGTGCTTTCACCATAAATGAAGTCATCCCAATGGGGAAAAGTGTTCCTGCTCAACCTGCTCTCTCAAGCACACTCTAAGATGCCTATGTCAATGCAACATGTGCAGAGAAATAGTTCCTCAAGAATAGTTTTTAAGGGTCTAAAGCAACCTTCCTCTACCTGGTGCCCTCCAAATATTTTGGATTACAACTCCAGGAACATAGGAAGCTGTCTTATGCTCAATCAGACCTTTGGTCTACCGAGCTCAATATTGTCCACATTGACTGCCAGCAGCTCTCCAGAGTTTCAGGCAGGAAATCTTCTCCAGGTCTGGATCCATCTTCACATAAAGCAGATGCTGTACCACTGAGCTACAGTACTTCCCTTAGTCCCACCATCCCTGACCATTGGTCATGCTGGCTGGGGCTGATGTGGATTATAGTCCAAACATCTGGAGGACACCAGGTTCAGGACAGCTGATTTAAATATTATTGAGGGAAACATAATCCTAGAAAGCTCTATAGACTTTTTCACTATCGCGGCTCTATGAAGAAAGGAGCGATTGGGATAGTGTACAATCTCAGGATGGAAAAATCCTGGCTAATGTACCACACACACAGCTGGAAGTTGCTGCCTTTGACAGATATGGACCTTGTTCCAGCATCAATATGTGTTCAAGGATTTGCTTGACTTGCATTACTCATAATTATTAAAAACACTACTAATTTAACAGTTAAAACAAAACACCTGAGGATTCATATTCTGACAACTATGAATAACCTCCTCAAGTGAGTTCTTTTACAGGGTCTTTTTTTTTGGGGGGGGGCTTCCTCTCTCTATTGTCTTCACATAGATTTGCCTTCCTCCACCAGCTGCAATCCCCTGCTTTCCTCCAATAAAAGCCTTATGTCTCCAACATTTTGAAGGGCACACACCATTAGTCAAAGTTGCACTTGTTCTACAGATGTTGAGAGAACGAGGGGACTTGAGAGTCAGGTATGTTTGCAACTTGTTGAAACCAAGACAGTGAGAGAAAATGGACTAGCCTTCACTATGGATGCAAATATTGGGAAGCTATTCACTATGAGGGAGATTTGCCTTACATAATGCAAATGTGAACATTATTGTTATTAATAGTGGTATTTTAGTAGGATAGAAATATTACTATATCTCCATATATTTTTAAAAAGGAATGGCTTCACAGGTTCCGTTCCAGTTGTGATGCAATGAATACATTAGGAAGAGGGTCAAATTCTAGAAGGGAGAGATGAGAGAACCTCCCTTGGTTTCATTATGAGCATTCAGGGAAGTGCTTTCCATTTCTGTTTGGTTCTGCTGCCTCATCTATTCTCCTCATCATACCAGCCTCCAGAAATTTTAATGCCTAGACCTAGTTATGGTGGAAAGCCACTTGGGAATTCAATCTCCCACTCCCACAATAAAGTACATGTGAGTGAGGGATGACTTCGGTTTTGGTCTGATAACATGTTTGCAAGTAATCATGGAGAGAATTAACCCAAATGGAGACGTTTCTCATGAAGCAAAATGCTCATTGTTGATTATCTGTTTGTATAATTAATAGAAATCTGTGTGAATTTCAGTGAAAGGGCTAATGTTACAGAACTTCTGTGTAGGTGTCTTCAAAGCTTTGTAGTTCATGTAAGCCCTTTTTCTCCGTCAGTGTACAAGTTGTGGAGAGAGAGAGTCTGTGATGGTAGCAGGTTGTATAGCAGGGGTAGTGAACCAAATGCAGCTCACCAAGCATCTCTATCTGGCCCTCAAGACTCCCCCCACATCACACCCACTTCCCAACAATGCTCTGCCTCCCCAGGTCATGCTCTCAGCAGTCCTGCTTCACATCCTCAAGTGTTTTTGCTTGACTGGGACATGCCCCTGAACTCTGGCCATGCCCTTTGCTTGCCTAGATGGAGAACAAGAAAGTTGTGGGTAGAAACTAGCCTACTGCACAAAGGTAAAATTTAGCTCACATCAGCCTCTGGCCCCTCCTACTACTTGGACAGAACCATTTTCAGGTCAGGAGAACAGCCACCTCCACATTACTTCAGCAGTGGATATTGTCTAAACAAGTAACTGGGGAAGGTTTGGATTGAGCGGCAGTGCTAGTTCTATACTGAACATTTCTCCTGCATTTTTTCGATCCTCCTCCATCACTTAAAGAGAAAAGAGTTTGCATCAAAGGGGAGTACATAGTCAATCCTTTTGAGAGACACACCCTACAGTTTCACATGGGAGCCTTTCTGAGCCCTGTCTGGAAATGAACCTGGGACCTTTGTCATGTGCTCTAACTAGTAATGTGCCAAAATTTGCCCTCAAATTTCTCAAAAGCTTCCTCCCCCTGTGAAAGAGGCTTCCACTTTTAAAAAAATGCTCAGAGCATTGTAGAATTTCTTTAGAATTCCAGTGGATGCAGAGTTTACCATCACAAGATAGCCAAGGGCGGTATAAGCATATTTCTTTCCAGTAAACACATTTGCAGCACTCTGCAGCCTCCTTGGCTTTCTGATCTGAAAACATCCCATAGACAATCTTAAGTCATGAAGTCTTCCCCCTGGTTTTAATAGGAATGCATGCACCTGGGGAGGCTACAGAGTGTACATCATGGGAAAGATGATTTATAGAAAGAAAAAACTCCACTAGAACTCCGCTAAATCACATCAAAAGTAAGATCAGTGCATGAAGAAACCTGCACCTCACCTATGAGAATTTAACACATTTTTCCTCTCCCCTTTGATAGTTTTCAAATGTAATTTCTTTTCTCATTAATTGATAGGGAATGCTTTTTCAAAATGCTGGATATATGTTTTAGCACCACATTAGTATAGAACACACCTTAAACAAGTCTTTACTGCTGTTTATTAATCAAAGAAACACTCGAATGAACAAACCACTGCAGGGAATATTCTTGCTTAACTGAAAGCAACTGTGATGTCATTCCTTTGCAACATAAATCCATGATGTCATTGATTCCCCCCACATTTTTTGTGCTTGCCCTATTCCCTTAGCATTTGCTGAATGAAGTAGTTGGTGTAGCCTCCAACATGAATCCCAGTGCTGAAGATTGATTTATACCAGAACCCCATGCGCAGGCAGTGTTGTGCTTTCTCTCCAGAATTTTGTCACATCCTGTTTTGCATACCTTATATAAATGTATTTTCCACACAGGGAGGATATGGTTTGTTTTGATCATCATCTGAACAGCAGAGCCAAGCCAACTGAAGAAAAACAGATTGAATGTCTTTGTCCACTGCATTTGATTGATTAGGCCAGTGTTTCCCAACCTTGGGCCTCCAGCTGTTTTTGGACTACAATTCCCATCATCCCTTGCCACTGGTCTTGCTAGTCAGGGATGATGGGAGTTGTAGTTCAAAAACAGCTGGAGGCCCAAGGTTGGGAAACACTGGATTAGGCATATCTGTACATAAGTAAATTCAAACATGAAGTACTCTGAGAAGTAGATTTTTAGATTCAAGGTCCTTTGCCTGTCTGAGAAATTTAAAAATAAATTTCAAACAAAATTTCACAGTCCAGGTCTGATTCTATTGAAGTCTGAGAACGGGACTTATTTTAGCTATCTCAACAGTTTCTACCCCAAGTTAGGACATAGGAATGCAGTTTCAGATATGTCAGTGAAACATGTTCCAACACATTTTTAGCAGTCTGAAATTCATTTTCTTGCTTTGTTGACATTGTATGTCATTTAGCAAAATTGCATCCAGAAAAAGAGGATTTTTCATAACAGCATTTTCCATTAGGAAAAATATTTATTGAAGATTTCCTTTCCCAGCTCTTGCCATGATTTTGTCATAGACTTGCAAGAAACAGTGCAGTGAAAACAGTAGTTGTCTGGGAAATGAACTGCCACAGTTCCATTTTCTTTCCAGAGTCCCTTTCTTAGGAAAAGTAATTACTGGAGGTTTTCTCCAGTGTACCATTTATTTTATGCTAAGCCCCGCCTGCAAAATCTGAATCTATTATGTTAGGGCTGCACTCAGACAGCACTTTATTCCATTTTCCAGACGTTTCCTTGCCTGATAATTTCCACATTTTATATAATCTCTAAGAGAATGTAAACACTACTTATGGAAAAATAGCAGAATCTAGCAGAAGTTTAGCACCCATCCCTGTGTTATTTGCTTCCAGAAAGAAATCCATTTGCAACCCAGTTAACCCAGACAATCACAGAGGTTTTGCATTGTAATTTCATGTGATAAAATTGGGAGCAGTATTCTGGCATGCAGATCTTTCCTGCCATTTAAAATTTAGTGTGACATGGCATTATATCAGTCCAAAAGCCACAGTTCCATAAAATACCGGGTAAAGCAGGTAAATGCAATGTAATAGGAAGTTAAAAGCCAGGATAAAAATTCTAGCATTATGACTGGGAAAACTAACACAATAATCCCCACATCTGAAAAAACTCTTGTTCTTCTCCTAATTTGAGGACCCATTCTTATGATTCACATTCTGACATTCAAACTTATTCTACTAGTTGGTATCTAATACAAACAAAGTAGTAGTAAGGAGGAGGTCAAATTGTTTATCTCTTTGTCTCTGAACAGGTAACATAAAAATAGAGTATTGTTATGGCTGCTGGTTGACTGTTCCTTCGTTTAGGAGTTCATAACCTAGAATGCAAACCTAGACAGCATCTTAAAAAGTAGAGACATCACCTTGCCAACAAAGGTCCGTATAGTAAAAGCTATGGTTTTCCCAGTAGTGATGTATGGAAGTGAGAGCTGGACCATAAAGAAGGTTGATCGCCAAAGAATTGATGCTTTTGAATTATGGTGCTGGAGGAAACTCTTGAGAGTCCCATGGACTGCAAGAAGATCAAACCTATCCATTCTGAAGGAAATCAGCCCTGAGTGCTCACTGGAAGGACAGATCCTGAAGCTGAGGCTCCAATACTTTGGCTACCTCATGAGAAGAGAAGACTCCCTGGAAAAGACCCTGATGTTGGGAAAGATGGAGGGCACAAGGAGAAGGGGATGACAGAGGACAATATGGTTGGACAGTGTTCTCGAAGCTACCAGCATGAGTTTGACCAAACTGCGGGAGGCAGTGGAAGACAGGAGTGCCTGGCGTGCTCTGGTCCATGGGGTGACGAAGAATCGGACACGACTAAACAACAACAACCTAGAATGGATGGCCAATATTTTCTTAATGGGAGCTGATAGAAGATACTTGGTTATCTCACTACCTTGCTCAAGCATTTATTGATTAGATCAATGAAGGTACTGTTGGACTGTGCACACCACTACAGTCTTCGTATGTTGAGTGGAAAGGTCCGAGGTGGATTGCAAGACCATCCAGCTGAATGTTCTTGCAGTTTTCTGTGACTGTGAAGCCTGATCGCAGAAGGTTTGGGGGCTCTCTGTTTCAGATATTTCCATATCCTTTATGCCCCACTGCATTTTTATCTGGAAGGGTATAATAACATAACCTCATTTCTGGGTTTGTTTGTTTTTCCCCAATCAAGCCGAAAGGCAATATTTGGTGTGGAATGAAGAAAATTACTTCTTGCTCATTCCTATTAATTGATAGAGTATTTTAAATGTAACACGAGCCAAGCCAAATAAGTTAGAAATGTAAAACCGCCTAGCCAAAGTCCTACGATATTCAGTATATGAAGTATTACTAAATGGAAATTTGAGGCCTATTAGTGCAACCAAAATCTGAACACCTGTCAAATTAGCTTTCATAGTTATATTTAATGTAGCATTCTGGATGACTGTTCTGTAATCCTGTTAAAATTTAGATGAAGTTATTCCAGTCCTTCTGTCCAATAAAAGTTACTTGTTTAGCCCAGAAAACTGACATGTGTTCAGATTTCAGTTGTGTGTGTGTGTGTGTATGAGGCAGAATGACCTCAGAACAGGGACAGATGAATCTGATAATTGGTGTCTTTCACTTTCTCCCCTTTTTATTTTACATACAACCTGACTCTTTTCTGTGTCCTTCACTATGTTATACCTGTGATTACCAAGAAGACGAGAGAGAAAAACTCATAATGGTGGTGGCAGCAGCATATGTCTTTCATTACCTCATTCTAAGATGCTGCAACACTTGAGCAAAACAAGTTCCACTGAACCCAGTAACTAGACTCATGTGTGTGCAAAATGTATGGGTTGTGGGGTATGTATATCACTTGTGTGCATGCCATTTAATATTAAAACAAATGTGCACCAATCAGGCAGGGAAGGAGATGACTAGCCAGGAGTGTAGAGCAGGTATGGATGATCTCATTTCCACGCCATGCTTCAATGATACTCAAGTGTTATATTTGGGCAAGCTATATACCTGGCTGAAGGAGGTTGTGGATTGCAGCCTTGTTGCATAATTGACAATAGTAATTGTGATCCTATGACTTGCATTCTCTCCTGCATGATGTCAGCTAAGGCTTTACAGATGGTAAATCATGAGAGGCCTCAAGCAATAGGGAGAAAATGAATGGTGTAATCAGAAATTGATGCCTCCTTGTGGAACTTGATGAGATACAGGTTTTAAGCTTCAGTCAATATTGCTGTCATGCTGTTTGGAGGCAGCTGTAATTGATTAATCTGTATCAAAATGCCACATGATCAGCAAGTGGCTCTGATCTAATTGAAACAAAATATTTTCCCCCCATTAGGAACTTAAAAGAGAATCATTTAATGAAAATAGCCAAGAGCACTGATCTACTCAACTTTCCATATGTTCCACCTGCGGCTTAGCATTCCGAAAATAAATTAATTGAACACAGTGAAACATTTTTCTAAAATGGTGGAAATCAAACTAGAATAAAATAGAATGGTGGAAATCAAATTAGAATCAAATAGAATCACAAGGGTAATTTGATAGAGGTATCAGATATTGCTTCATGTACTGCCTAGCACCATGTCCGTATGATTTGTTTTCTGCACTGGTGTATCAACTTTTGTACTTTTTGGTTGCATGTATGAGTTTCGGTAATCCAAACAGAAGCATGAAATAATGAAACAGAACTTCTAATACAGTATTGCCACATCCATAATAGACAAACATCACTGTGCCTATGATAGACAGGTAATTATGATATGAACCAACAGACACAGGGATGAAGGGCAGCCAGAATGGGAAGAAAGAGACAATGGGTAGGGATGGAGTGGGTTTAACCTTTAAATTTACTTTGTGAGTTGCTTTCTATTATTAGATATGAAGACGTCCGCTTATGAATCCCTACACATATACAACCCATGTTGCATGCTTGGCTTTAATAAACATGTCCTTTAGGACTTTTATGAGGTATTAGCAAATGTCCACCATTGTGATAGATAGTGGGGTTCTCTCACCAAAGAATATTTGCCCCAAACTCAGATCTTTGCATCTCTCTCTCTCTCTCTCTCTCTCTCTCTCTCT
This sequence comes from Podarcis melisellensis, assembly GCF_964234715.1. Lineage (NCBI taxonomy): Eukaryota > Metazoa > Chordata > Lepidosauria > Squamata > Lacertidae > Podarcis > Podarcis melisellensis. Next base: position 35,160,802 of record NC_138531.1, read on the forward strand.
CTCTCTCTCTCTCTCTCTCACACACACACACACACACACACTGCACCAGAAGAGCATCTACGGATCAAAAGGACATACATTGCAGAAATCCTTGGCCAGAGTGTCCCTGTAATCTTAGACGAGGGGCTCATTCCGCTTGTCCCACCACTTTCCCCTGGGAAAAATCTCATCTTTAAAGCTGAATTGGAGCAGACATCAATTGGGTTTTCCATAGGAAGACTTAGTTTTCCTGGAGAAAGCAGTGTGGAAAATGGAAAACTGCACAGACCCATGCCTAAGAAGTGTGGGGCAAGCTGAAAGCAGCTGGCACCTGTACTTTCTAGTGCATCTGAATGGGACACATCTATGGACAACTTAAGGAAGTACCATCTACCTTGGGCCTGCCCATAAAAAGCAAGTCTAGAGTGAGAGACCAAGGTGATATCTGCTGCTTCGAGGAACTCTTCTCATGAAACCTTTGTGGGTGAGATGAAAGTTTGTTGGACCCTGGGTGAGAAGCCAGAGGCTGAGAGGGAGGGTGTATCAATCAGAAGGAAAATGAATCAATATTATTTACAAATATATTAGTAACTTTGTATTAATGGAAAACTTTTATATGGAACACTGTATTCTGTAATATTTTCTTTAAGTTGTCTGTTGTTGCTTCAGTTTTCTGCACACTGCTTAGAGATATTTCAGATGTATTTAGCAGTGTGGAAATCAAACAATCACTCAATCAATTCAATGTTTTGCTTTTTGGATTTGTATTTGATATCCCGCTTTATCACTACCCGAAGGAGTCTCAAAGCGGCTAACATTCTCCTTTTCCCTTCCTCCCCCACAACAAACCCTCTGTGAGGTGAGTGGGGCTGAGAGACTTCAGAGAAGTGTGACTAGCCCAAGGTCACCCAGCAGCTGCATGTAGAGGAGCAGGGAAGTGAACCCGGTTCACCAGATTACGAATCCACCGCTCTTAACCACTACACCACACTGGCTCTGTTCATTGAACTGAATGGAACACACTTTTGTTTGCAGATGTGCCAATCGGCTTGATAAGGTTGGTGGTGCCTGCCTTACACCATGCCTGAGCAAAACATCTCCCTCCAGAGCCACAAGGTTACATACATGTTTCTGAAAGATAGAACACACACCTGCAGATGTGGAATGCCTTGGCTTGGAAGTTTTTCAGTGTAAAGGTAAAGGACCCCTGGACGATTAAGTCCCGTCAAAGGCAACTATGAGATGCGGCACTCATCTTGCTTCAGGGTGAGGGAGATGGCATTTGTCCACATGTTCTGGGTCATGTGGCCAGCATGACTAAACTGCTTCTGGTGCCATGGGACACCGTGACAATTGTCAGAGGGAGTGGAAACTCTGTTTATCTTCCCACCACAGTGGTACCTATTAATCTACTTGCGCTGGTATGCTTTTGAACTGCTAGGTTTGCAGAAGCTGGGACCCACCAACCTTCTGATCGGCAAGCCCAAGAGGCTCAGTGGTTTATACCACAGTGCCACCTACATCCCTAGGTTTTTAAGGAGTAAAGCAATGGGTGGGGACACGAGAAAACATCTCTCCTCTGCTGCTTTTCCTCTTCCAATCTCCCCTCGCAACACTGCTTTTCAGAAAAGGTGTGCACTGTTCAGCTGTCCCTTGCACATATTCATGTGTAATGTACAAGTTGAGCCCTTAGTACTTATACTCATTCTGGCAAATGGGATGAACTTGATTGTTTGCATCAGGAAATAAAGCTTTCTGAAATCTCCTCCCTGGCAACCTTTCATCCTGGACTTTGCAATATAGTTCTCTGGAAGAGAGTGATGGGCTATCATGTTTGCCAAAAGCTCAACTATTTCCAGCATGCCAGAGAATGGAGATTTTCCATTCTTGGACAATATCTCACTTTCTAGGGTGTGGTATAAATGCGGGGGGGGGGGGGATGAAAAGCCATAAATGACGCTGTAGTTTCCACAAGTGAAGTTAAATCTAAGAATAAATTTGCCTAGTGTAGCAAAGCAGACTTCCCAGAAGATGTTACATCAGTAGGACACAAAGGACTCCAGAGCAGCCTCACTAAAATCAATATGACTGCAAAGCAAGTAATTTGAGGGGAATGACAACATTCTTAATGCTTTTCTTTTGTAGATATTAGTTGTGCACCTAATAGAATTTTGATCACATTACAGAGAACATTAGAGGGAAATGAAAGAATAGCTTAATGCATTCTATTTGGGTAGCCACTGCTATGGCAACAATCCCATTATGGATGAACAAAAACTGGTGCATTAGCCATAGAAGCAAAAAGGAAATTGGTGCCTGTTTCAGCCACCAAAAACAGCTATCACTTCATGTGTTGAATTTTCACATAAAAGCTAGTAAATTCAGCATTCATTTAACAAAAATAAATACATCATTTTTCAAGCATGTATAAATAAGATACACACCAATTGTTGTTTCCGGACCCCTCTCTCTCATTGGCATGTTCACCTATGTAGTCAGACTGGAACTATCACATGTTCCATCCTCTGTATTTTACCTTGTGCTGGAGTGCTGATCTCTGTCATGAAGTACTTTTTAAGCCCCAAATTTTGACACACAATACCCAATTTTCAGACATTTCCAGTAGATGTGATGTCATATGCCACATGTGTACTGATTCTAAGCTTTCTAGGTCATTTAAAAGTGTTTTCAATTAAATTATATACAGTGGTGCCCCGCAAGACGAATGCCTCGCAAAACGAAAAACTCGCAAGACGAAAGAGTTTTTCGTTTTTGAGTCGTTCCGCAAGACGAATTTCCCTATGGGCTTGCTTCGCAAGAAAAAAGCCCATAGGGAAATCTCTGGGGACCTCTTTTAAATGCTGGCAGTGGGGAGCAAAGCCTTTCGCTCCCCTCCGGCCTTCAGAAAAGGTCCAGGAAGGCCGGCGGGGGCCGAAAGGCTCTGCTCCCCACCGCCAGCATTTTAAAAGCGGTCTGGGATAGCAGGGAATTGTGCTGCGCTTTCCCGCTATCCCGGACCGCTTTTAAAATGTTGGCCGTCGGGAGCAAAGACTTTTGCCCACCGCCGACCTTCAGAAGAGGTCCTGGACCTCTTCTGAAGGCCGGCGGGGGGCAAAAGTCTTTGCTCCCCTCCGCCTGCCTTCCCGGGATAGCGGAGAAGGGCAGCGCGTTTCTCCGCTATCCCGATGGCTTTTGAAGGCAGGCGGGGGGGAGCAAAGACTTTCGCCCACCACCGGCCTTCAGAAGAGGTCCTGGACCTCTTCTGAAGCCGGCGGGGGGGCGAAAGTCTTTGCTCCCCCCCGCCTGCCTTCCCGGGACAGCGGAGACTTCTCCGCTGTCCCGGGGCGATCTTAAAATGCTGGCGGGTGGCAGCGAAGCCTTCGGGAAGTCTCCGCTGTCCTGGGGGCTTTTAAAATGCTGGCGGTCGGTAGCAAAGCCCTCCTGTCCCCGGAGCTTGCGGGGCGGGAGGTGGGGAGAAGGGCTTTTCTTCCCCCCGCCAGCCTTCAGAACAGCCTTCTGAAGGCTGGCGGTGGGGAAAAAAGCCCTTGTCCCCCCCCCAGCCTTCAGAAGAGGTCGGGGGACAGACTGTCCCCGGACCTGGTCTGAAGGCAGTTTCCATAGGAACGCATTGGTTGATTTTCAATGCATTCCTATGGGAAACCGTGCTTCGCAAGACGAAAAACTCGCAAGACAAAAAGACTTGCGGAACGAATTAATTTCGTCTTGCGAGGCACTACTGTACTATAAACCAAAACAGAAAAGAGGAATCTAACATACAAATTCTTATGGTTGGTTCATAGTCAGATGAGACTAACATAAGGGGACCAGTAACAAAAAGTATTATTGTGATGCCCAGATTTCATGCATTGGTAGAGTTAAAGAGTTATGCACAGCTTTTGTAGTGGTGTAAGTAATAAATTCCCATCATATGGCATAAAGATGTTCCAGGTTTGCCAATCCATCTGAGACTTCCCAAGTATGCATTATTATTTTCTGAAAATGCCAAACATTTTTGTACCACAGTGATAGTTGTAAACCTTGCAATGTTTTCCACTTTTGCACAAGAGAAATGCTAGCTGCTGCAAACAGCAAGCTAAAAGTTCTTTTGAATGTATAGTCATTTGCTTCCTTGCCCCATAGATTTACAAACGATAGCTGTGGATTCATCTAAATTGTAATCTTGAGAATCTTTAAAAAATTGTGGTGTGCTTTGGACCAAAATATGTGCACAGTCCCATCATAAATGAAAATACAGTATGTTTCCCATGCCTCATAAGCTTTGTAGTTCGTGTTATAAAAGACCTTAATTATTATGGAATACTGTTCTTGACTCCTGGCTTTGAGCATGAGGTGTACCTATGTCTTGTTTCAGACTTCTCTGGCAACCATCTTGGTCAATCCAAAGATCTTTATCAAGAATATTGATGTTGAAAGTCCCTGCTCCTGATTGAGCTTGAAGAGAGCTGTGGGTGTCCTGACCACCAATGGATCAACACAGATCACCAGACTAGAAGTCTCAAGAGAAGACACCACTACACATCTAAGGGGAGGACAAAGTAGTTTAAAAGGCTCTCAGAAAGATTGCTTTTGCAGATGGACTCTGAATGGGTCCAAAAATGTTTGAGCTGTATATTAATGGCACTTCATTGTAAACCATTGTAATGGTCCTCCTTGCTAGCACCCAGGGAAAAGGAACCCATTTTGCCCAAGGTGGGTTTCATTATTTGTTTCATTCCAAACAAATGATGATCTGTAGCCAATGTTTGTTCTTGGCTAACAGGCTGTGGTTTGTTTTACTCAAACAAATCTACTTTCTGGTTATATCACTAAGCCAGGGATTGTGGATTGTTTCTCCTGTGCACTAGCAGGGAGGGGGAAAGTGGCAGAGATCAGAAAAGTTCCTGGCAAGCCATTTGCTATAGTGACTGCAAAGTCAATGCTTCCTTGCTTAAGAATCTCCATGCAAAGAGCTCTTCTCAAGCTTGAGGTCCCAGCATCCAGCCAGCATCCAGTCTCATGATTCCCATCCATCTGCCCATTTGTCTATTAATTTCTAAACTACATCTTTTAAGTTTTAAAACTGAAGTCAGTTCCTTCCTGATTTCTCAGAATCTCCTTTAGTGGCTCTGGGTTGAAACATGACTGAAAGTTCTGCTCATACTCAGCAGAGGGTCTACAGAGCAAAACAAAACCCAGTTAGAGCCATTTCTGCACTTAGGGAGTCTATTTGGACTACACTGGCATATACCTTAATAGATGCATAGGTTTCACTGGAACTAAATGCCATTTCAGCACACATAGGAAAGATGACTTGACATATGCCGGATATCACTCAATTAATCGTGACGTGAACTTCATGTAACTAAAAAATGATGAGACAAAAGGCCTTTTGTCTCATCTCAAAGCAACGCTAACAAATATAGCAGATGTGAATGCTTGCCTCAAACTTAAACATCAGACAAGAACTTCACCCTACCTAAGACTTCAGGCATCAGGCTTTTCCTTCATCAGCTGTATTGTTCGTTCCACATTATTTTAAGCTTGTCGCATTTAGGGCTGGCTCTTTCTGATATGATCTTATTCCTTGGGGCAGTCTATGTCAACATGCAAACAGGAAGGCAAAGCCCAGGGTTTCTGAGATATGATGTGGGTGATCTTTCTCTTCATGTTTTGACATATCCATGTGGAAATCCTGAAAGGGGCCAGGTGTGCATTGCTTCTACTTTGATCTGCTACAAATGTGTGTGCGTGTGCATGCGCCATGGTCTGCAGAAGCCTGAATTCTGCATTGCCACACCCACGTACCTGTCTCCACAGCAGATGGGGAGTTAGAGCATCACTGTGGCATCAGCTCATGTGATGTACTCTTTATTATTAAACTGTTAACACTGGAAAGAAATGAAGATTCACTGGAAGTGGGGATTCTGAATGTGTTTTAAGATAGCAACCTCATATTCCCATTTGCTGCAAAGGTTGAAAGAATAATAATCAAACCCATTTATTGCTAAAGGAAATTGCCCATTGTAGCTTCATCCTAAAGATAATGGTATAATTTGAGCTCTGAAAATTCTGAATTTACCTGCTCCTTCCTTCTTGGATTAATGGGCAGTCTGGATCTTAGTTATCCACTGGTGTTTGCTCTGATGCAGACCTAATGCTGCATCATATCACAGCATATCCAGAAAAACAGCATATCCAAGTACAATTTAAAACAATACTTACTGATTTACGTAAGATAAATATGCATCTTTAAAAAAGAACTTAAATGTGAATTTCTATGCAGATTTTTAAAAACAAAAACCCAGTGCATAAACAGGATGGAATGGGCTGATTTGTGGACCCATACAAAATGGCCTAGCCTTGTTATAGATTGATTCAGCCATTCCTGTGGCATTCTTTATAGAGTTTATCAGCAACCGAAGAATGATCTCAGCCATGCAAAGCTTATTGTTGAAACAGAAATGGAGAAAGATACGGTATAGTATGAGAATTGTGAGCAATACACATCTAAAGCATCTTGATATTATTATAACATTCCATCACTCTTATTCTTTTCATATTTCTGTTTGTCTGTCAACTCAACAGTCTCCCTCAGGGGGAAAAAAACAGCTGGGGGTCTGACATATATTTGGAATGTATTTTGTTTTAAAGAAAAGTGAACCAACTTTAACACTCATGCGTTCAGTAGCCCCGTTAGAAGCACCTCTCCTGGGAGAACTTGGGTTACATGCATGTTCAGCCCACAGTGCTATCTGATTATTCCCAGCTGCTAGATTTGTGACAGACGATTTCTAAACACTGGGTAGTCCATTTGGCCTTACAGTAGGCTTTAAGTATTCAGATTCCTATATGACAGAAATTAAACAGATCTGGTCTCAAGACTATTGTTAATAACACTTAGCCAATAAATCTGATATCGAGCTGTGTAATTCTTTTCACTGAACTCTTTACCTTTCTGGTGCAGATGACAAAATGATACCAGATTAAAAGCAATTTTACATTAAAAATACACATCCCAAGCAACCAAAACATTTGAAAAAGGCATTTCATACATAAGACTAAGTGTATCTACTGCTATGGGAGGTATATCTTCATGTATATGCCACTCATTCTTTAGATGCTAAATCTAGAACATATCTAGCACAGGGTGGTTCCTGATGACCAGTTTACTGAGCATTCATCTTGATTTGTTTCCAGGTAGATACGACAATGCTGGCTATTTGAGGAGAATTTATTTGTATTTGTTTATGGGGAGGTTAGATGATGGTCATATATGCACTATACATACATATGAATTCACATTAAACAATCACGGTCCCAACCCCCCCAAGAATCCTGGGAACTGTAGTTTATTAAGGGTTCTGAAAGTTGGTAGGAGACCCTTGTTCCCCTCACAGAGCTACAGTTCCAAGAGTTCCCTGGGTTGATAGGTAAACCACTCTGGGAATTTTAGGTCTGAGAGGGGAACAATGGTTTCCTCACAACACAGGAAGCTGCCTTATACTGAGACCATAGGACCATCTAGTTCAGTATTGTTGACATGGATTGGTAGCAGCTCTCCATATGTATATCAACCAATTGCATCTTCATGGATAGATTACGTGAACATTCTCCATGATAATGTTGCGTGACCATGGGGAATGCACACCAGGACCGATAGTTATGCATATTAACCACTCCACTTACATTATGCTTAGCTTATAAATATGGACAGAAGTGATGGAAGAGGTAGGTAAAAATGAACCTATCTGAGATGGATACCAAGTATTAAACATGGCAAGTTGGAAGCAATCACAGTTGGCTTCACCATACTCCTAAAATGAACAGAATGAAACATTTTTATTTATACATAAATTAATCTAGTTTGGTAAAACCATTCTCTTTCATTTATTTTCCTCATACTAGTTTTAGTCTTAAATCTAAAGAAAAAGCACTAGTCCCGCAATTATTTCATCCTTGTTAATGCAAACTGTAGCAAACTTTGAAGCAAAGTGTGTGTGTGTGTGTGTGTGTGTAGTGTAGTGTAGTGTAGTGTAGTGTAGTGTAGATATGAGCAATGACACTTGCAAGACTATTTAAAAAATGGCACCTTTGGAAGTGGAAATGGTAGTCATATATTGGAGATACTACATATAGTTTTCGAAAGGCCATTCCTTCTGAAGTAAGTATGAAAGAAATGGAAAACTTATGGTTCAAAGCAACATCCCCCAAAGAACAATGAAACCCTGCAAGGCCCAAAATTGGGGAACAATGTGGAAATTATGACTGTTTTATGAACTTTTATAGTAACTGGAATCTTTCAGGTATGTCTGAAAGATTTTACTGGGTGTTTTTTATTGGGGAACAAATGAGAGAAATATAACTACAATGTATAGGTGTCTATATAAATCCTTTTTGTTTCCACCATTTTGCTTTGCAAAATTCCCAATAACCACGTCAGAAATCATATGCATAAACTACAGTGGGCTCAAGCCAGAGAAAGTGAGCTAGCACTGACATTTTATTGACATTATTAAGTCTGAACTATTTTAAATGAATAAAAGAATAAAGTAAGTTGCACTTGTTTAAAAAGGTAAAGGTAAAGGTACCCCTGCCCGTACGGGCCAGTCTTGAAAGACTCTGGGGTTGTGCGCCCATCTCACTCAAGAGGCCAGGGGCCAGCGCTGTCCGAAGACACTTCCGGGTCACGTGGCCAGCGTGACATTGCTGCTCTGGCGAGCCAGAGCCGCACACGGAAACGCCATTTACCTTCCCGCTGGTAAGCGGTCCCTATTTATCTACTTGCACCCGGAGGTGCTTTCGAACTGCTAGGTTGGCAGGCGCTGGGACCGAGCAGCGGGAGCGCACCCCACCACAGGGATTCGAACCGCTGACCTTTCGATCGGCAAGTCCTAGGCGCTGAGGCTTTAACCCACAGCGCCACCTGTTTAAATGGGTCTAAATATCTCTGGATTAGAAGCTACCCTAGTAATCTGTCAGAGACCATAGATTTGTGATGTGGATTACAGCAACTAGGTGCACATGGAATAATCTGACTTCAGAATATGTTTGGATATGTTTTTAATCCCCACAACCCGGAGCCACACATGGTATGTACTCATACCAGCACTACACACTATGTTTTTGGTAAAGATACACACTAAAGATGTAAAAGGATGAGTCAGTCATCCATTTTAAAATAAGGAATATGGGAATCTCAGAGTTCTTACAGAGCATGAATATGTGAATGGACAAACTAGAAAATGAAACTTCAATTGTGTATTTATATATAATGTTAACAGTTGTCTTTATTTCTTTTAAAAATGCAAGTAGAATCTGCTGGGGGATCATTATCATGAGTGCTAGAAGTGGGAAAGGAGTTTTAACCCTTCCCTTCCCTTATGCTGCCTGATAAAAATTGCCCCTTTTTTAAAAGGAATTCCCTTTTGTTGCTAAACTAGAATATCCCTGCTATGAAAAGACCAGCTTAAGAAGGAGTGAGCTTTGCAAGAACCACAGCAGGAGAGGAAAGTGTTAAATCCCCCCCAAAAAACACTTACTGTGATCTCTACAATTACCACCCGCACCCAAAGCTGAAATCATTTGCATCTTGTACACATTAAGTGCAAATTTGCATTTAACTTCCTACCTCATTTGGCCCTTTGATACTTTTATTTATTTATTTTTTTAATAATATTTTTTATTGCTTTTTTCCAAGGTCAAATACATCGTCGATAATTCAACAAAAGCGACTTTACAAAAAAGAAGGAAAAAAAAGATTATAAGAGGAATAAATTCACATTTTACAAACAGTTTTTCATGATCCACTGGACTTCCCCCGCATCCTCCACCCCCTGCATCCTTTACAATAAAGAAAAATAACAGCAAATTCATACCTTGTTTCCTGTGTTTTTGTACTTTCATCTAATTGTATTTTTGATTTAGGGTATTTGTTATTAACTCACTTTTCCATCGATCCTCAGAATAAAAACTTTACTCTAAACTTTAGTCATTTCACAGTCGTAACTTAATTTCCACCATAATCAAAATTTAATTACTGAAGCTTGTTGTCCCAAAACTTAGCAAATTCTCAACATTCATATAACTTATAATATTTTTGTAAATAGTCCTTAAATTTTTTCCAGTCCTCTTCCACTGCCTCTTCTCCCAGGTCTCGGATTCTGCCAGTCATTTCGGCCAATTCCATATAGTCCATCAGTTGCGTATGCCACTCTTCCAGCGTGGGTAGCTCCTGTGCCTTCCAATATTTGGCTAAAAGAATTCTTGCTGCTGTAGTTGCATATAAAAAGAAATTTGATACTTTTAAGTAGAAACATCAGTGATTGACAGTGATTGCTTGACTGATGGGATCCTCCTCAACAAAAGACAATAGACCAAGTAAAAAATGCTTTGGGATTTATACATGCCTCATACACTCTTTGTTGCCCATATCCAAATTACAGATTATGATGGCCTAGAAATCCAAAACCAAAGGATATACTCAAACGTGTTTTTCTTGCAATGAACTTTGTTTTAATAAATACTTACTTTTTGACCTGAGTCAGTTCATGGTTTGTACCATTCTTCAATAAGCATATCAAATTGGTTGTTTTTATTTTTATTTTGGTCTTGGTCTGCTTGAATATAAATGTTACTTTAGGAGGCATTTTGGATGCTTGTTTGCAGCTAATATGCATACCATACACTAGGTATGTCATAGCGAGAATATGATATAAAGCCGTGTGAGACCTCCTCTTGTCTATGCAAGCGAGCTGAAGTTGGTAGCTACTCAGCTTTGCAAAGCAAAGTGGCAGCACAGCTGAGCAAACACAGCAGAGAAGTGATGAAATAATCAGAAGTTGGACAAAACTATTTGTGTTGATAGGCAAAGGGGAGGGAACCCATAAGGGGGTAAGACTCCTATTGCAGGAAAGTCTGATTCTTAACATATCTGTTAGCCAAATGTTTCCTACAATCTGGAACAACTTTTGCTCCCCAACGCGTTCCCTTTGGCTTCTCCAAATGGTGACTCAGAGTTTGTGAGAGAATAAAATGTAGCATCTGCTGAGGTTGCAGCCTTAGAAACTGTGGCACCTATAAAGGCACTGTGATGAAAGTGAAGTGCATCAAAACTGGGGATAAAATAGAATTGGAAGCTGATAGGTTGAGACAAAGGGCCAGAAGCAGATCTTGAAGGAGAGTAGAAAAAACTCGGAGCACTTCAAACAAGGACATAGAAAAGGTGGGGAACCTCAGGATTGCGGCCTCCAGCCTTCTCTGTTTGGCCCTCGGGAGTTTCCACAAGCCATGCCCAACACAGGCCTTGCTTTATGCCACAAGTGTTCTTGTCTGGCTGCAATATGCCCTAGACCCTGATAATGCCTTTAGGTTGACTGGAGGGAGAATAGAGAAGGATAAAGGGTAAAGGGACCCCTGACCACGAGTTCCAGTTGCGGACGACTCTGGGGTTGCAGCGCTCATCTGGCTTTACTGGCCGAGGGAGCCGGCATACAGCTTCCAGGTCATTTGGCCAACATGACTAAGTTGCTTCTGGCGAACCAGAGCAGCACACAGCAGGAAACGTTGTTTACCTTCCCACTGGAGTGGTCCCTATTTATCTACTTGCACTTTGACGTGCTTTCAAACTGCTAGGTTGGCAGGAGAAGGGACTGAGCAACGGGAGCTCACCCCATCGTGGGGATTCGAACTGCCAACCTTCTGATCGGCAAGTCCTAGGCTCTGTGGTTTAACGCACAGAGCCACCCATGTCCCTGAGAAGGGTATTTTTATTATTATTATTATTATTATTATTATTATTATTATTATTATTACTAGTCACTTTTCAGGAAAACTCTCACCTGCTATATTCCTGGGGAAATTATTTCCCTGGCCACAACTAGGCTGTGCACAAAGAGGACACAAAAAATGTTCAACTAAATTTGGATCCCGAAACTTAAGAACAGCCATTTGTACTTGGGGTACTTCATGGCAAAATTGTGGGTGCAGCCCAAATGCTACACCCTTGCTATGACACTTAGAGGGAGGGAGGGAGGGAGGGAAGGAAGGAAGGAAGGAAGGAAGGAAGGAAGGAAGGAAGGAAGGAAGGAAGGAAGGAAGGAAGGAAGGAAGGAAGGAAGGAAAAAAGGAAGGCAGGCAGGCAGGCAGGCAGGAAGGAAGGAGGGAGAGACTTGGCTGCACCATTCAGACCCCAAATCTTGCCGTCACAGGACCACAGGTAGCTGCCTTATACTGAATCTGACCTCTGGCCCATCTAGCTCAGTACTGTCTGCACGGACTGGCAGCAGCTCTCAAGGGTTTCAGTTGGGAACCCTAACTAGAAATGGCAGAGTTGACCCTGGAACATTCTGCAGGCAAAGCAGATGCTCTTCTGCTGAACCAGCCTTCTCACCCACTTTCACGTTGGTATTTGAAGCTGGTCACTCCAGCCTGCTGAAGAGGGTTACTGGTGCCAGTAAAGTTGCTTTCTTTGGCAGGGAGCAAAGTCTAGCATCTCTGTTCCAATAGCCAGATAAAGGGATGCTGGCACAATATATAGAATGTTTACACAGCAATCGCTAAGGTAGAAGCGCAGCTTTAGACTGGCTTGCACACAGTTCCATGAGACGGCAAGGCTTTATCATTGGTCATTATCTTGATACATTTGTATGTGGGACCATGCCATGGGGTTTAGATTATATGAAGAGCAAAACAGCTTCTGCTATGTATAGAAACCGAATGTCCCCCCCCCCCTTTTAAGAGTTTAGTTCACTCCATATGCTTGAGCACAAAGAGCACAATTCAGCCAAAGGTAAGCACTGATTTCCATGAGAGACATAAACACACCTGGAAACGTTCACTTGGACAATCTAAAAATATAACGTGCCGTGATAAATATTTAGCTTTCAAGCTGATTCAGTTCACAGTTTGGACACTTCTCCAATGAGCACATCAGATGTAGTTAATAAAACAATAGCCAGCACTTTTTCTTTCTTTCGTTTCTTTTTGGTCTATTTCTATATAATCTAATAGGCAAGTTTGGAAGGTTGTCCCTATGTAATTAATTCCTTCGCCTTTCTTTTTTAAGTGTGTGTGGGGATTTACAATCAATATATACATAATGCATGTGCAGCCACATTTGCATAAGTAAGCAATTTAGTTTAAACTTTATTGTTTTTAATATGTTGGCGGGAGGGCTTCCCACTCAACATGTGCTCCCAGAAGTCGTTCCGAAATCCATTGTCTTCACAGTTCATGGCTATGGCTGAAGCTTTAAATTGAACCATTATGGGATGAGTGGAGAAGAAAAGAAAACTGAATGGAGATCCTTTCCACACTTTTTTTTTGGGGGGGGGGGAGGACTACATGAAAGACAGATTACGGTAATGTATTCCCCAGGGGAGGAATTTTGCTTGATTAGGTGTGTGGTGGCCTCTAGTGGTTCATCTTTGTAGAGAAACTCAATACAGCTACTGTCAGCTGGCCTGAGAATTTAAAAATATAATGAACAAGATCAACAGTAAAATCCTATGTACCCTGAAGTAGGCTTTGTGGAACTCAGGGGGACTTATTCTAAGTAAACATGCATAGCATATGGCTTCAAGGGTAGCAGAAGAGTCGGGATGTAAGAAGACATCATTTCCCATTCTGCTTTGTATTTGTTGCAAGCTGCAGCGTTTCTGTTCCACTGCCATTCATCTTCTGCCGAAATTTGCATTATTCGTCTCACTGCTGTGGCAAGGCTACACAACTTACGTAACTGAAATATCCTCGGAGTCGAGTGTTGATGTCACGGCCACCCAGGACGGGTCCCAGCTCACAAGAGACCTCACTCCGTTGCAGTTTATTTACAGGAAAAGTTTATTGAAGATTTCTGCTTCTCGTACAGTTCAGCATCGTGGCCGTACGTCTGTCACGTTAGACCGCTGAAGTCCCCTCTGACTCCTCCCCTCTTCCACACCAACTTAATAGCCTGGCTCTAGACCACCTCTTCCTCTCCTTTCTTTTCCGCAGGGTCTTCCTGCCCCCCTGGGTTCCCTCTCTCCGTGACTCGCCTGAGGCTGAATCCTCTGCCGCCTCTTCCCCCCTCCTTCTGGCTTTAGGGCCGGGCTCCTCCCCTGAGCTCTCTCCACTTCCGCGCGCCTCTACGTTTGAACTTGGCGCGCGTACGTTGCTGCTGACCTTTCTTTCGACCGCTACACCACCCCTTGTTCTGCTCTCCACCCTTTCCGGCTGAACACCTTGCTCCAACCCCCTTTCTCTGTTCTCTCCTAATCCTGCTCCCTCCGAGAGGCTGACGACTCCACCCCCTTTACTCCGTTCCGGCTGAGACGCCTCTTGCTGCGTCTGTCTTCCACTGGGCTCCTCTCCGCTTCTCCCTTCTCCTCCCTTTTGCTTGATTAAGGTAACCCCCTTTTGAGAATCCTCTGACTCGCTGCTCAGACTCGTGGATTCCCTCAGAATTCCGTCATCTTCTTCCTCATCCTTCTGCCCCTCCTCCCACTCGCTCTCCGTCTCCTCTGTCATCTCCTCCTCTCTCCCAGAAACCCTGACATCCATCCCCCCCTCGAAGCCCCCCCTTCCCCCCTCCCGCTCGCCGGGTGCAGGTTGAGGAAAACGTGGTTCTTCCGGGGTCGGTTCAGGATACAAGTTGTCCACTTCAACGTTCTCCTCTGTCATCTCCGTATATGTGTGTTCGAACTCGGGTTCCCCACCCACAGACATCACAGTCTCTTCCTCCATCACTGCTTCTCCTGGCGCTGCCTGCCAAGGACCTACCATCCATCTCTGACTCCATGCCTCCCTTGGCTGATCCACCCACCAACAAGGGCCTGTCTCCTCCCCCCCCAGTCTCGGATCCCTGGTCGGGCTTGTTTCGGGCGTATGGCCCTCGGGTGAGGAGAAACCCTCGAACGTGCTGTCTGACAAAGTGGGCGTGAAAAGCCAATCATCAAAATACTCCTCGGGCATGGGCTTGTGCGGAAAAAGTGCATGGAACTCCTCCTTCAACAGGGGTTCGTCCAACGCGTAACCCGGCACCCAGCTATTGGCAGAGGCCGGAGTGCCTTCCCTGGCTAGAAAATATTCAACTCCCTCCTCCCCCCATCTCGAGTCCAGTATCTCTGTGACCTCGTTAAGAGGTTCTGGTCTTGGCGATTCCCCCCCCTCAGGCGCCCTCCTACGTGGCTCTGGGAGTGCTCCTGACTCTTGAAACCTGTGTGGGGTTTTGTAGGGAGTGAGCACCGACCTATGAAAGACCGGGTGCACCCTGGAACCCTCCGGAAGGGCTAGACGAAAAGCCACCGGATTGATCTTAGCCTCAACTTGATATGGCCCTAGCTGCCTGTGTCCTAACTTCTTCTTGGCCAATGACCTGGCCGGCATCGCGTGGGCTGCTAACCACACCCAGTCCCCAATCTGGATGTCCTCTCCCGCCCTCCTGTGCTTATCGGCCTGCACCTTATACGCCTGTTTTGCCAGCTCCAAATGTCTCCGCAGCTCCTCGTGCACCTCTTGCAACTCCGCTGCAAACTGGTCGGCATCTTGAGGCCCCCCCCCTCCTGGTGCCGCAAATCTCGGGAAGGTTCTGGGATGACGGCCATTGTTCGCGAAGAAAGGCGTCACCCCGGTGGATGCGTGTTTCGTGTTGTTGTAGGCGAATTCAGCCATCGGCAGATAGTCCACCCACGCCGCAGGTCGCTGGTTGGCGTAGCACCGCAGGTACTGCTGCATGATCGCGTTGACCCTCTCCGCTTGACCGTTGGTTTGTGGATGTCTCGCCGATGTCAGGTTGATTTTGACGTGCAAGATGCCCAGAAGCTTTCGCCAGAAAGTGGAAACAAACTGGCGCCCCCTGTCGGACAAGACGGACTGCGGAAGTCCATGCACTCTGAAGACGTGATCGATGAAGAGCTTTGCGGTCTGTTCTGCCGTCGCCACCTTGGCACAAGGGATGAAATGCGCCATCTTGGTGAACAAGTCCACCACCACTAACACCGCCGTCTTACCTCTGGAGCTGGGCAGGTCCGTAACAAAGTCCAACGCTACCCTCTCCCACGGTTGCTGCGGTGTCTCCAGCGGTTCTAGCAATCCCGCCTGCTTCTGGTGCACTGGTTTGGACCTCTGGCAGATATCACACCTGGCGACGTAGTCCGCCACCTCTCCTCTCATCTGGGGCCACCAAAAGTCTCTAGCCACCAACTCCATCGTCTTCTCTTTGCCGAAATGGCCTGCACTAGGGGCGTCATGCAATTGTTGCAGAACCTTGGCTCGAAGATCGTCGGTGGGCACGTAAAGGGCACCCTTACGAGTCAAAAGTCCATCTTGCAATTGGAACTCATCGTTGTCTCGCGACCCTCCGCGTAGCTCCTCCATCTTGGACTGTGCAAACTGATCCCTTTGCAACGCGCGTCGCAACGCGTCCAGGTCGACTGCGATGGTAGCGCACGTCCACGCCTGCGGTGCGAAAATGTGCTTTGCTGCGATTGGAGCTGCTTCCTCCAAGTATTGCGGCTTTCGGGACAGCGCGTCTGCAATAACATTGGAGTCTCCTGGGATGTATTCTATTTTGAAGTCGAAATCCGCAAAGAACTCCGCCCAGCGCATGTGTCGCTGGGTCTGTAACTTAGCCGTCCGCCAATACTCTAAGTTCTTGTGATCCGTGCGGACTTGCACCGTGTGCTTGGCTCCTATTAAGAAGTGTCGCCACGCTTTGAAAGCTGCATGAATGGCCAACAACTCCCTGTCCCATATGGTATAATTGCGCTCCGTCTTGCTGAGCTTCCGGGAGTAGAACGCACCCGGTCTCCAGTTGCCTTGTGAATCCTCTTGCAAAAGAACGGCCCCAACCGCTCTGTCTGACGCATCGGTCTCTACCCGCATGGGTCTGCCGGGATTCACGTGGAGCAGCTGCTCTTCGGAGGCGAAAAGACCTTTAAGCGTCCGGAAGGACCGCTCCGCTTGTTCGGTCCAGACGAACTTCTTCTTCTTGGAACTGAGGGTGTCAGTGATAGCCGCCGTCGCGTTCGCAAAACCTTTAATAAACTTGCGGTAAAAATTGGCAAAGCCGATGAACCTCTGGACCTCTTTCCGATTTCGAGGGCTTTTCCAGTCCAACAGCGCTTGAACCTTAGCCCTGTCCATGGCCAGTCCCTCGTCGGACAACTTGTAGCCAAGGAAATCAACCTCTCTGACATCAAACTGGCATTTTTCCAACTTGGCGTACAGCCTGTGGTCCTTCAGCCTCTGCAGGACCTCCCTCACGTCCTTATCGTGATCCTCCGGCGATTCCGAGAAAATCAGGATATCGTCGAGAAAGCAGACACACTTCTTGTAGAGGAGACCTGCTAGCACGTGGTGCATAAATGCTTGAAAAACGTGGCTGCCATTTTGGAGACCGAAAGGCATGACTCTGTATTCGTATGTGCCCAGAGGGGTGAACATGGCGGTCTTCCACTCATCTCCTTTCCGGATGCGGATGAGATTGTAAGCTCCACGTAGGTCCAGCTTGGTGAAAATCTTGCCCCTCCTGACGGTCGCTAAAAGGTCGTCAATCTTGGGCATGGGGAAAGCTTTGGGCTTAGTCAAGCTGTTTATGAACCTGTAATCCACTATAAGCCTTTTTTGGGGCGTGTTTTTCTTCTTCACAAAGAACACAGGGCTGCCACCCGCTGCTTTAGATTCCTGGATGAAACCTCGCTTGAGGTTATGGTCTATGAACTCCCGAAGCTCTTGCATCTCGTCTTCCGACATGGAGTACAGCTTGGCAGCAGGCAGTTGCGCCCCTGGCACTAAATCAATCGCGCAGTCGTAAGGTCTGTGAGGCGGCAACTTGTCAGCTTCCTTCTCACAGAAAACCTCCAAGAAGTCCTGGTACTTGTGAGGCACTGTTTGCACCATACCCAGATGCAACTGCTGCTCGGCTTCTCCTCCCTGATCGGTCTGAAAGCAATGCTGAGCACAATACGATGAACAAAAGGTGATCTGCCGCTGGTACCACGCAACCGCGGGACTGTGCCTCACCAGCCAACTCATGCCTAACACGATGGGTGTGTCCGATAAGTGGGTGACATTGAAACTAATAAGTTCTCGATGGTTGCCAATCTGCATCATCATGGGAGGGGTTTGCTGCACCACTTGCCCCCCCAGCAACTTCCTGCCGTCTACCGTGACCACGTTTAGAGGCGTCGTTGCAGGCAGGAGCGCCATGTTGTGCTGCTTAACGAACTGCAGTCCCACGAAGTCGGCGTTGCTTCCCGAATCGATCGTTATTGGAACCTCGAGGAGTCTCCCATCAGGCAACTGGAGTGTTGCTGTGAGCAGAACTGCCGGTCTGGGAGGCAAAGGGTCCACGCTCTGCAGTGATGCTGGGGGCTTGTCTACAGATCCGCCTGGCTGAGCCCCAGTAGCTCTGCTTCCAGCCAGGCACTGTCGTTTCCCTGAAGCTGCTCCCCTGGTTGCACCTCTGCTGTTACAGTTGCCAGTGCTGCAGTGTGCTTCTGGAGCCTCTGGGGGCACTCTTTCGCCATATGGTGCGCACTGTCACAGATGTAACACTTCCTGGTTCCTCTAGGAGGCTTCGCTTTGGCTGCACCAGGGACAGGGCTCTGGGATGGCTTCTGAGCCCTAGCACCACCAATCTCCATTGGCTCCTCGCTGTCCTTCCCCATTGGCGAGGGGTGCACACGGCTGAAATCCCTGTGCACAAAAGGGAGAGTCCTCGCTTGCGCACGCGCTTGGGGCCCGTCCTCCTCGTGCCACGGACGTCCCTCATGTCGAATTCCAATAGCTAAAGCCCGTTGCACCACGTCTTCTAGGGTCTGGGGTCTGTCCCCCCTAGCGATCTCATCCTTGATGGGGGGGCTCAATCCCTCCCAAAAAAGATCTCTGACCGGCTTACTGTCCTTTGGCCAATCTAAGGCGGTGAGCAATGCAAAAAATTTAGAGTGGTATTGGCGCACAGTCGCTTTCCCCTGCCTCAGCCCGTGCATTTGACGGCGCGCAATGTCCACATCCACAGAGGATTGAAAACAAGAATCCATCGCTTTGATGAACGCAGTTGAATTGCGACGGGCCGGTCCATCTTCGCGCCACAGATTGCGTAGCCAAGCCCTGGCCTCCCCATGCAGGTGCGAAACAATGAACCCCACTTTCTCCTCCTCATCTTTAAAATCGTGACGGAGTAAATGCAGTGCATATACGACGTCCGCTCTGAAATTGGGATAGTCTTGCAAGTTGCCATTAAAATGCGGAACCAGGGCACCCCCCCTCCGTCCAAGCGCAATGCCCTCCGCTCTGGAACCTGGGGCCCCCGCCCTGTCCGCGTGTTCCCACCTTGCCTGCAAATCCTGGCACGTCTTCTCCAAGTCGTCATTCTTCTTCTGCGAAGCAATGACTGCCGATGTGAGAGCGGTAACCTGATCCCGCAGTGCAACCAGCTGCTCCTCAGCGCTCATGGCTGCTCCCGTTCGTGAGCTTCGCAAAAAAAATTTTTTGCTTTCAGAGAGGGGACTTACTGTCACGGCCACCCAGGACGGGTCCCAGCTCACAAGAGACCTCACTCCGTTGCAGTTTATTTACAGGAAAAGTTTATTGAAGATTTCTGCTTCTCGTACAGTTCAGCATCGTGGCCGTACGTCTGTCACGTTAGACCGCTGAAGTCCCCTCTGACTCCTCCCCTCTTCCACACCAACTTAATAGCCTGGCTCTAGACCACCTCTTCCTCTCCTTTCTTTTCCGCAGGGTCTTCCTGCCCCCCTGGGTTCCCTCTCTCCGTGACTCGCCTGAGGCTGAATCCTCTGCCGCCTCTTCCCCCCTCCTTCTGGCTTTAGGGCCGGGCTCCTCCCCTGAGCTCTCTCCACTTCCGCGCGCCTCTACGTTTGAACTTGGCGCGCGTACGTTGCTGCTGACCTTTCTTTCGACCGCTACACCACCCCTTGTTCTGCTCTCCACCCTTTCCGGCTGAACACCTTGCTCCAACCCCCTTTCTCTGTTCTCTCCTAATCCTGCTCCCTCCGAGAGGCTGACGACTCCACCCCCTTTACTCCGTTCCGGCTGAGACGCCTCTTGCTGCGTCTGTCTTCCACTGGGCTCCTCTCCGCTTCTCCCTTCTCCTCCCTTTTGCTTGATTAAGGTAACCCCCTTTTGAGAATCCTCTGACTCGCTGCTCAGACTCGTGGATTCCCTCAGAATTCCGTCATCTTCTTCCTCATCCTTCTGCCCCTCCTCCCACTCGCTCTCCGTCTCCTCTGTCATCTCCTCCTCTCTCCCAGAAACCCTGACAGTTGATTTCATGCTCTTTATTCAGCTCCTAGTAGCGAGGAATGAAAGTTTTCCCACAATATCTGCTTTATATACATTATTTACACAATGGGCCGCACGTGATTGGCTAATTCCGGGATCCTCCTGTAGGCCAGTCAGGTTGCAGATTCACTTCCACCTGGAGCTGGATTGGGTGGCTCCTGAAGACCAATCAGACTGCTGCATTCTGGATCATATTGTTCTAGGACCAATCAGACTACTGCATTTTGGATCCTATTCAACTCAGTACATAACAGTAACTTACTCCCAAGCAGGTGGGAAGTACTCAGTGACGTATTATTTGTGGACTGAAAGCAACTGCAATAGTGAATATGGATCGCATTCGCTGGCTTAAGAACAAAATAATATAAGAAGAGCCTTTGGGATCAGGCCAATGACCTATCTAGCCCAGCCAGTGGCATAGCGTGGGTTGTCAGCACCCGGGGCAAGGCAAGTAATTTGTGCCTCCTAACCCATGGATTTGCACCCCCTAACCCATGGATTTGCGCCCCCTAACCCCCAGATGTTGCACCCAGTGCGGCCGGCCCCCCTGCACCCCCCACGCTACGTCACTGAGCCCAGCATCCTGTTCTCAAAGTGGCCAACCAGATGCCTATGGGAAACCAGCAAGCAGGACATGAGCACAAGAGCTCTCTCCCTTCCTGTGGTTTCCAGAAACTGGTATTTAGAAGCATTACTGCCTCCAGCTGTGAAGGCAAAGCACAGTAGCCTTCAACAGCTCCTCCCTCTATGGAGTTTCATCCTGGACATGGGATGAAACAATAGGAACTCCCACTCCTATTTCTGTTTTCATAGGAATTCGCCAACATCCCTACAGGCTAGACAACCGCCACTATGCTTTTCTGAAACCAGAACCAAGAATTGTCAGAAAGACTGCCAAAAAGTTTCATTGCTAGGATGTACAAGTTTGGCGAAATATTTATAGCATTCCTTTGAAAACCACCAGTAGCACTTTCATAACACGATGGCTATCTTAGGAGTGACACTGAGATTTTGAAGTTCAGAAATCGGAGCTGAAACTGGAGGTTCCTCTTTAAGGTGAAACCTTGGTTGGAATGTAGAGGTACTCTGAGGATCAATATTCCTTTTCAGAAGAATAAAATCACTTCACTTTCAGAGTATGT
The DNA here is from genome assembly GCF_964234715.1 of Podarcis melisellensis. Lineage (NCBI taxonomy): Eukaryota > Metazoa > Chordata > Lepidosauria > Squamata > Lacertidae > Podarcis > Podarcis melisellensis. The sequence continues at coordinate 35,182,200 of NC_138531.1, forward strand.
AAGAAACACTATCCGAATGGAGGAAACAAAAGCATCCAGAAGCACAATACTTCAGAGATAGCCTACACTCTTCCCCATATTCCTCCTGCTTATGAAAAAAGCAAGTGTAAGGGAAATTGAACACTGTTTGTTTTTTTAAACAACAACAACAGCTACTTGTCCCTGCCTCTTGCCTTTCATGCATGCTTTTCAGTAGAATTTGGTCCATTAGACTGGTCCATTAGAATAGGTCACTTTCCCCAACCCTGAATCCCACGACAGCACAAATTACTGGGTATCTAAGGAAAGTAGGACTTAGGACATCCCTTGAGTGAAGTCAGTAAGATGGCAGAACTCTTATGCTCAGAAGTGATCCACAACAATGAGAAATCCCAGAGACAAAAGTGCTCAGATGTAAATGAAACATCATAAGCAGCACACTCTAAATTAAAGAAATTGTTTTAGTTCTATATAAAACCATTCAGCTTACAGTGTTTTCAACATGCTTATAAATCCAAGTTTGAAATTAATGATGCAAAAATAAAGTGTCCAGACAAGTGAGTGGGAAAAATGTTTCTGCTCCAAGGTCCAACGTCTAATTAAAAATTACTCCATTAAGTTATATTTAGAAGCATATTAAAAACTGTTTCTGGCATCTTTGAATGGAAATTTCATTACTTTCAATATAATGATCTTAGACAAAAAAAAAGCAATGCTTACACAAATGAGTTGAAGGGTGTATGTAGTTACACTGAAAAACTGCATTGCATATGTACATATAACTGTTAACAGTTCCTGCTACAACAGTATACTTTCCAACTTTTTAAAAAACAACTTTTCATGTCAGAAAAACACATTAATAATTTAAGGTAACCTATGCTTCGAAGTGTCGTGACAGTGTGTTAAAAATGTATGCTTTATTTAGATAAAATGAAATCCTTAATGTTATCTAAATTGGAAGTTATTGGGTGATATCCAACTAACTCATATTTAGAGTAGACTCATGGAGACCCAATGCACTTAAGGCACTTAAGTCTATTGATGTCAGTGGGTCTATGTGGAAAATGATGGGACGCGGGTGGTGCTGTGGTCTAAACCACAGAGCCTAGGGCTTGCCAATCAGAAGGCTGGCGGTTCGAATCCCCATGACGGGGTGAGCTCCCATTGCTCAGTCCCTGCTCCTGCCAACCTAGCAGTTCCAAAGCACGTCAAAGTGCAAGTAGATAAATAGGTACCACTCTGGCGGGAAGGTAAACGGCATTTCCGTGCGTTGCTCTGGTTCGCCAGAAGCGGCTTAGTCATGCTGGCCACATGACCCAGAAGCTGTATGCCAGATCCCTTGGCCAGTAAAGCGAGATGAGTGC